>NC_090055.1:19922999-19953022 GCF_038355195.1 Osmerus mordax | reverse complement strand
TGTAGACGCTTTACAAGGATTTTTAAAAAAGTCCTTTGGGACCTAAAGTGTCCCTTCTTCCACACAGAATAGCAACGCATCAAAAGCTCGATGGTGACAAAGACATGTCACTTTACACACAAGCAGAAAGTGTACAAACCTCCAAATGCAAACATTATTGTGCTTCTGTGGATACAATTAGAGACAGTAACCAACAAACAAAGCAAAAAAATCACTAAATCGCTTGGTCAGAAAGACGTCAGATATGAAGGTGTTTTACAACTGTGATCCTTAGTCTACTGTCTTAGTAAACAATAGTAGTAAAATATACCACTCAGGGGATTGTGGGGAGAGGCCCCACCATGCAGACCAGGCACAGTGCTTAGGAACAACCTTCTGGAGACAGCCGGGGTGGAGGGGGGCGGGGGGGGGTACACTGCTGCATCTCCCCCCTCACAAACCTCCCCCTGCACCTCCTCCTCTTCTCCTCCCCCCTCTTCCCCTTCCCCCCCTGCACCTCCTCCTTCACCCACCTTAATCTCCCCCTTCTTCCCCCCTGTGCACCTCCTCCTCTACTTCCTCCCCCCTCTTTTCCCCCCCTCCTCCCCTCTGCCGGCCCTCGCCCTCCTAAGCGGTCGGGGAGGCCCCCAGGCTGATGGGGGTGCTCCGGGGCCCCCGGCCCCCTCTGCTCCTCCGGCAGTAGGTGTAGAGGGCGAAGAGGGGGATGCAGCTGACAGAGGACACCAGCAGCAGGCCGATGAAGGCCTGGGCGTAGGGGGGGTACTCCAGCACCACCGACTTTCCCTGGAGGAGAGGGGACAGAGAGGAGAGGTGAGGGGAGAGGTGAGGTGAGGAGAGGAGAGGGGAGGTGAGGGGGAGGAGAGGGGAGGTGAGGGGAGGTGACGAGAGGGGAGAGGAGAGGGGAGGTGAGGAGAGGGGAGGTGAGGGAGGGTAGGGGAGGAGAGGGGAGGAGAGGGGAGGTGAGGTGAGGAGAGCGGAGAGAGAGGAGAGGTGAGGAGAGTGAGAGAGGTGAGGAGAGGGGAGAGGTGAGGTGAGTGGAAGAGAGGAGAGGTGAGAGAGGGGGGAGAGTGAGGAGAGGGGAGAGGTGAGGAGAGGGGAGGTGAGAGAGGGGAGGAGGGGAGGTGAGGGAGAGGGAGAGGAGAGTTGGGGGGTGAGAGAGGAGAGGTGAGGGGGAGAGAGGGGAGAGAGAGGAGAGGAGATGGGAGAGAGAGGAGAGGGGAGAGAGAGGAGAGGGGAGAGAGGAGAGGTGAAGTGAGAAGAGGGGAGGTGAAGAGAGGAGAGGGAGGGTGAGGAGAGGGGGAGAGAGGGGAGAGTAGGTGAGGAGAGGGGAGAGAGAGAGAGGGGAGGGGAGGTGAGGAGAGGGGAGGGTAGGTGAGGAGAGGTGAGGAGAGGGGAGGGTAGGTGAGGAGAGAAGGGGGGCCGTACCAGGTCTTTGTTCCAGGCCTGGTAGGTGGGGGTGCCTCCCTGGATGTAGTTGATGATGTAGAAGATGAAGAGAGCCACGAGGAGCAGGGGGCTCACCACCGCCCACATGATCTTCCAGTACCAGTTAGGACGGTGGCCCAGCATGTCCTCAATGTCCTTCTCAAACCTGACGAGGACAAGAGAGGAAGAGGGGTCTGGTGTTATACAGCTCACCAGATTACAGTACCATGTAGTCTGAGGTCGTACTGCAGAGGCCAGGGTTAGAATCCAGCCTGGGCTCTTTGCTGCATGTCTCTCTCTCTCTCTCCTCTCTCTCCTCTCTCTCTCTCCTCTCTGTCTTCCCCTCTCTCTCTCTCTCTCTCTCTCTCTCTCTCTCTCTCTCTCTCTCTCTCTCTCTCTCTCTCTCTCTCTCTCTCTCTCTCTCTCTCTCTCTCTCTCTCTCTCTCTCTCTCTCTCTCTCTCTCTCTCTCTCTCTATTTCTCTCTCTAATTACACTTCACTTTGCCTTAGTTTTTTGGCTTTTGTGCTGGCCAGGTATCCATGGTAACCTGGCCAGCACAGAGCAGGTCCCCCCTACAGGGGAAACTGTAACCCTGCGGCACAATGTACGTGTTTGTTGAACAGAAGTACAGAGTTGATCAATTCTTGGAAAGCTGCTTAGTAAAAAATTACAAGAATCTAAAACACTGTTACAACGGCAGACAATTTAAAAAGCAATTTACTCTATGGTAAACTCTTGTGGTAAAACACACACACACCTCCTGATGCCAAAGATGTAAAACACACACACACATCTCCTGATGCCAGAGATGTAAAACACACACACACACCTCCTGATGTCAGAGATGCAAAACACACACACCTCCTGATGTCAGAGATGTAAAACACACACACACACCTCCTGATGCCAGAGATGTAAAACACACACACACCTCCTGATGCCAGAGATGTAAAACACACACACACACACCTCCTGATGCCAGAGATGTAAAACACACACACACACACACCTCCTGATGCCAGAGATGTAAAACACACACACACCTCCTGATGTCAGAGATGTAAAACACACACACACACCTCCTGATGCCGTAGATGTAGCTGACGGTGATGACCTCCACCAGGACGATGAACAGCAGGGAGAAGGTGGCTCCGTAGTCGTTGAACATGGTGAACCAGTAGTTCCCCGACCGCGTGGTGAACCCCAGACCCAGCAGCAGACACACCACACACACCAAGCCTGCACCACACACACACACACACACAACACAGGGGAAACATCTCTAGACAGGCTAGCACAAGGATAGGGGCTCATTCAAAACTTATTTACTGGCAAGTTGTTTCATAAATGAGACATGGGAACCCCCCTCTCCATCTCCCTACCTCCTTCACTTCCTTCGCTCCCTCCACCCTCCCCCTCCTTCCGTCCCCCTCCTCCATCCCTCCTTCCCACCCTCCCACTACCTCCACCCTTCCCCTCCCTCCTCCCACCCCCCCCCCCCTCCTCCTCCATCCTCCCTCCACCCTCCCTCCTCCCTCTCACCATTAAAGGTCTCGTTGCTGATGTTGCGGGAGATCACCTTGAAGTCCCTCAGGGGGGTAATGATGGCCGTCACGTTGCCCAGCATGCTGCCCATTCCCAGCAGCAGCAGCATAAGGAAGTACAGCACCGACCACAGCTGAGGTAACGGCATGTTCTTTATGGCCTCGCTGTACACGATGAAGGCCAGGCCTGTGCCCTCCACTGCCTGGAGGGAGGGAGGGAGGGAGGGAGGGAGGGAGGGAGGGAGGGAGGGAGGGAGGGAGGGAGGGAGGGAGGGAGGGAGGGAGGGAGGGAGGGAGGGAGGGAGGGAGGGAGGGAGAGAGAGAGAGAGAGAGAGAGAGAGAGAGAGAGAGAGAGACAGGGTAGAAAGGAGGGGCTGGATTGTTATAATCTACATTAATTAGCAAGCCTTTCCAGAAATAACCTGACTGACTCAAAATAGACTGCTGTTCATTCAGGTTTTTTTGACTAATGACAGATATTCTTTTGTTTAAAAAGTTCTACTTGAATGCCTTGACAGAGTTGGCTTGTGTGGCTCGTATACAGCAATAGGTTCACTGCTGGGAACCTCTGTACACAACAACAGCTTGGCCCAGTCATTACTGATTACCACAAACACAGCAGCTTGGCCCAGTCATTACTGATTACCACAAACACAGCAGCTTGGCCCAGTCATTACTGATTGCCACAAACACAGCAGCTCTGGTCAAGTTCACCTGCCCTCCGTCAGACCTGCAGACGAGCGCTGAATCATCAGAAGGTTACCAGGTTGTGTGAGGCTAGCTGTCACAGCTATCATAGTTATCCTATCGAGCTATCATAGCTATCCTATCGAGCTATCATAGCTATCCTAGCTAGCTCTCGTAATGTCCTCATTTTATCCGCAATCTACCACCCTCGCCCAGACTATCACCCCCTCTACCACCCCCACCCAGACTATCACCTCCTCTACCACCCCATCACCCCCTCTACCACCTCCACCCAGACTTTCACTCCCTCTACCACCCCCACCCAGACTATCACCCCCTCTACCACCTCCACCCAGACTATCACCCCCTCTACCACCCCCACCCAGACTATCACCCCCTCTACCACCTCCACCCAGACTTTCACTCCCTCTACCACCCCCACCCAGACTATCACTCCCTCTACCACCCCCACCCAGACTATCACCCTCTCTACCACCCCCACCCAGACTATCACCCCCTCTACCACTTCCACCCAGACTATCACCCCCTCTACCACCTCCACCCAGACTATCACCCTCTCTACCACCTCCACCCAGACTATCACCCCCTCTACCACCCCCACCCAGACTATCACCCCCTCTACCACCTCCACCCAGACTATCACCCCCTCTACCACCCCCACCCAGACTATCACCCCCTCTACCACCCCCCACCCAGACTATCGCCCCCTCTACCACTTCCACCCAGACTATCACCCCCTCTACCACCCCCACCCAGACTATCACCCCCTCTACCACCCCCACCCAGACTATCACCCCCTCTACCACCTCCACCAAGACTATCACCCCCTCTACCACCCCCACCCAGACTATCACCCCCTCTACCACCTCCACCCAGACTATCACCCCCTCTACCACCTCCACCCAGACTATCACCCCCTCTACCACCCCCACCCAGACTATCACCCCCTCTACCACCCCCACCCAGACTATCACCCCCTCTACCACCTCCACCCAGACCATCAGGAGTGGGGGAGGCGTGGGGGGGGAGCTCAGATTACCGTGTCTAGTTCAGCCTCCAAGCTGCAGCTCTCCAGCTTGCTTGCGATGCTAGCAAACAGGTCTGGCTGGGTCCGGTTCAGCTCCAAGGCCCAGTGGTCGACGGTCTCCATGGTGATGGAGTCCTCTGCCAGATCAAAGGTGTTCAGAAACAGCACACGCATCCTGGAGAGAGGGAGGCACGAGTCACGTGACCACCAAGCTGACCTCTGACCTATGGCTCTCTGCCAGCCTGCTACAGCTAAACCAGAGTGTGTGTGTGTGTCTACGGTGTTAACTAACCTTGTGGAGACATTTTCTAGTAGGGTTTAGGGGATAGGGGTAAAACAGGATTCTGAATGGGACACAACTCCGAGTCCCCACAATGACAGCCGTACACAACATGTGTGTTTGTGTGTTTACACGTGGCGGCAATCACTGACGATACAGAAGATTACAGACTGGTCTGTCATCTCTGTTTAAAGATCAGAGACTGGTCTGTGATCTTTTTTTAAAGATTGCTCAGCTATCTTGCATGACCTGAGTCTTATCAGGGCTTGTCACATTCTAACTCTCTGGGTTTGTCTTATTTTAAGACTATTATTAGATCCATTCATGATTACGACCAGGAAGAACAACCTTGGAACACCAACACTAAACTCATGAGACGTGTTAGATACGTGGACTCTGATCTAGGAAACTGATTACAACATCCCTATCAGCTTAGTTATGAAGTAGCTGTGTTATGAAGTAGCTGTGTCATGAAGTAGCTGTGTCTAAATAAACAACATGACTAAGCACCTGGTATAACACTCACCCACACACAAACACACATACATACACACATACATACACACACACCACACACACATACAGTCACACACACACTCACACGCACACACACACACACACACACACACACACACACACACACACCCTGCGGCCCTCTGTCTACCTCTCCAGACAGGTCTCGTAGTTGAAGGTGGCCTTGAAGCCGTAGATGGAGAAGGTGACGATGCTGGCGAACACGGAGGTGCCGCTGTTGATCATGGACACCACGATGGCCTGCTGCTGGAAGTTGTTGTTGTACTGGTTGTAGCTGGCGAAGGCGATGAGCGAGCCGAAGCCCAGACCCAGAGAGAAGAAGATCTGAGTGGCGGCGTTGATCCAAGTGGTCGGGTTAGCCAGCTGCTCCAGCTGTTAGCCAGGACACACACACACATACACACACACACACACGTACACACACAGGTGCACACACACATACACACACACACATGCACAAACACAAAGAAGGACTTTCAGTAAGCCACACTGAACTAACCCAATCCCAGATACAAATGTGCTGTACTCAACAACAATGCTGAATGCAGTTGCATAGCTGTGGCTGACATCTGCAGCTTGGTTCACACACGTCTGTATGTACATGACACAATAGTGCAGTTCATTAACATCACCAGGCACCAGGGAGACACAGAGACAGCTAGTTAGCTGCTAGCGATGGTTTGCATGACAACAGTGTTGGCATCAATGCCTACAGAGTAGGAGCCAGGTTCAGTTCTGACACAGTGTTCCTCAAAGTACCCTGAAGACGGCACACAGCAGAACAACAACATCTCTTATTGTTTATCTCTCAAATCACATTTTTACGTGTACATACGGCCTCACATACACCCCTGGAACTGCACCTAAACCGACCTAAACCCTTGTGTTCTCTGCAGTAGATACAACAGGATCAACTACAACAAGAGCATGTCTGTTCCTATTAACCTCCCCCATCCCAGCGTACCTTGGGGGTGAACATGTACTTGATCCCGTTCACGGCTCCGTGCAGTGTGACTCCCCGCACCAGGTAGATGAACAGGACCAGGTAGGGGAAGGTAGCTGTGAAATACACCACCTCCAGACCGCAGGAGGTCAAAGGACAAGTTCATGTTAGGATCCTTTATCGCTGGCAGATAACAGCGCTGACACAGTCAGTGCTGCCTGATACACTGCAGCAGCTGTGTTTACAAACAGGTGAAGCAGAATTTCTACTGCTGTTTCTACTGCTGCTGAAACTCTTCAAAACACACACACATTTTACAGTTTGTTTATTTAGCTCAGTGGTTCTCAACCCTGGTCCTCGTGCCCCCCTGTCCTGCATGTTCTAGATGTTTCCCTGCTCCAACACACCTGATTCAAATGAATGGGTCATTATCAAGCTCAGCAGAAGCCTGATAATGACCCGATCAATGATTAGAATCAGGTGTGTTGGAGCAGGGAAACATCTAGAACATGCAGGGCAGGGGGTCCCTGAGGACCAGGGTTGACAACCTTTGACTTGAGCGAATGTGTTTATACAGGAAGTGCAGCGGGAGATTCAGGATCAGAGGAGCGTAGCCGTGACGGCGTAGCCGCGACGGCGTAGCCGCGACGGCGTAGCCGCGACGGCGTAGCCGCGACGGCGTAGCCGCGACGGCGTAGCCGCGACGGCGTAGCCGCGACGGCGTAGCCGCGACGGCGTGTCTCCGGTCGGAGGCTCTCACCTTGCCGGTGGACTTGACGCCCCTGACAATGAACAGGTAGACAATCATCCAGGCCAGAACAAGGCAGAGCGCCTGGCCCGTGTGCACGCCCCCGTTCTCCTCGATGGAAGACGAGATGTCCAGCGTCTCCCTGAAGAAGAAGTACTCAGTGGGCGTGCCTCGCTCACACTCCTCCAACGGGCCGGTCAGGTTGCTGTTCAGGGGGCACTCAGCCCAGGGGAGCGTGGCCTGAGGGGGGCAGGGGGGTGAGGGGGGAGAGGGAGTGGGGGGGTCAGAAGGGGGAGAGGGTATAGGGTGGGACAGGGGGGTAGGGGGCCAGGGTGGGGGTGAGATGGTGGGGCAGGGTAGTGGGAGGGCGGTGGGGGATGGGAGGGGGGCATGGAGGATGGGGAAAGGGTGGTGGGCAGTGGGATGGTTGGGGGGCCACCGAAAGGGATGGGGAGCCGGGGGGCAGAACAGGAATGTATGGGAGGCCAGGGAGAGGGGAGGGAGGGAGGGAGGGAGGGGAAGAATTAGAGAACATTCCAGTTATTGTGATTTTGATGATGACTGGCTGACGATGTTCAAATGTACCCCCAGTACTTGTCATTGTTTATCACAAGAATGGGCTTGTGACACACGCTGATGTCACCCACCTGGAATGAATGGAAGAGGTACCAGAAGCTCCAGGCGTTGATGACGTTGTAGTACAGGCAGAGGTACAGAGACGTCATGACACTGGCAAGACCTGCAGAAACAAGTTTACTGTCAGCTTGTTATGGCAGGTTTTGACATAGTTACGATATCTATGTTTCTTTAAGCGGTAAAAAGTAAGTTCCTTTGTTATAGACAGACGAATGTTAGAAACTGAGGCTCTGTGGTGTGGTTTACTCTGTAGAAGGGACACTCAGATTGTCTTAAGGTATTTATGGTGTTGTTTTATGATCAGAATCAGAATCAGAATGGGATTTATTCGCCATGAAAGTTTGCACAGTCAAGGAATTTGCTTTGGCAGGAAGGTGCATACAATAAACATATACCTAAAATTTTAATATGTGGACTATCTATACTAAGGGTACATAAACTAGCAGTACTAAGTGGGATTAGAACATAATTAAATATACAATAAAATAAAATATAAGTTGCCGTAAATTACAATATAAAAATACAAATATTACAAAAAGCAGTGTGTTTTAAGCAAGAAGTCATTAGAGTCAGTGTGGTCCCTTGGCCTTGTTGAAGAGGCCAACAGCGGAAGGGAAGAAACTGTTTTTGTGGCGTGAGGTTTTGGTCCTGATGGACCGCAGCCTTCTGCCAGAGGGGAGTAGCTGGAACAGGGAGTGACCAGGGTGGGAGGAGTCGGCCACAATCTTCCTTGCACGCCTCAGGGTCCTCGAGGTGTGCAGGTCCTCGAGGGTAGGCAGATTGCAGCCGATCACCTTCTCAGAAGTGCGGATGATACGCTGCAGTCTGCTCTTGTCCTTGGCAGTGGCAGCAGCGTACCAGACGGTGATGGAGGAGGTGAGGATGGACTCAATGATGGCTGAGTAGAAGTGCACCATCATTGTCTTTGGCAGGTTGAACTTCTTCAGCTGCCGTAGGAAGTACATCCTCTGTTGTGCTTTCTTGGTGAGGGAGCTGATGTTCAGTTACCACTTGAGAGGATGGTGCCCAGGAAGCGGAAGGACTCCACAGTGTTGACTGGGGAGTCACACAGGGTGATGGGGGTGAGTGGGACTGTATTCTTCCTGAAGTCCACAACCATCTCCACTGTCTTAAGAGCATTGAGCTCCAAGTTGTTCTGGCTACACCAGGTCACCAGGTTGGCCGCTTCCCACCTATAATCAGACTCGTCTCCACCAGAGATGAGCCCAATAAGGGTGGTGTCGTCCGCAAACTTCAGGAGTTTGACGGACGGATGACTGGAGGTGCAACTGTTGGTGTACAGGGAGAAGAGCAGAGGAGAAAGGACGCAGCCCTGAGGTGATCCGGTGCTGATGGACCGGGAGTCAGAGACTTGTGTTCCCAGCTTAACGCACTGCTTCCTGTCAGACAGGAAGTCTGTGATCCACCTGCAGGTGGAATCAGGCACGTTCAGCTGGGAGAGCTTGTCCTGAAGCAGGGCGGGGATGATGGTATTGAAGGCAGAGCTGAAATCCACAAACAGGATCCTGGCATAGGATGCTGGGGAGTCCAGGTGCTGTAGGGTGAAGTGGAGGGCCATGTTAACTGCATCGTCCACAGACCTGTTGGCTCAGTAGGCAAACTGCAGGGGGTCCAGTAGAGGGTCAGTGATGGATTTAAGGTGTGCCAGCACCAGGCGCTCGAAAGACTTCATTACCACAGAGGTCAGGGCGACGGGTCTGTAGTCATTATGTCCTGTTGGCCTTGGCTTTTTGGGCACAGGGATGATGGTGGAGGACTTGAGACAGGCTGGCACATGGCATGTCTCAAGGGAGGTGTTAAAGATGTAGGTAAACACAGGAGACAGCTGGTCAGCGCAGTGCTTGAGGGTGGCTGGAGAGACAGAGTCCGGCCCAGCTGCTTTGCGGGGATTCTGCCTCTTGAAAAGTCTGTTAACTTCACCCTCCTGAATGGAGAGAGTCGTCACTGTAGAGGGGGGGAGGTGGGAGGCCTCCTGGGTGGGAAGGGGTAGTTCAGGACTGTCCAATTGTCTTTCAAATCTCCAGTAGAACTCATTCTGGTCATTGGCCAGGCGGGAGTCGTACCTAACTAAGAGCCAGAGGGTCTTAGTTAGGTCTGAGGGTTGGGGGAGATTGTTATCTCAGTTGAGCGAGCTGACCTAACCTTTTGGCCAAGGAGATTGTGTCCTGTGTCCTGTTTGTGTATCATTAACCATCTTCTTCTTTAGAGAGGGAGCTGGGGCATCAAAGAACTGTGGGACACTTGGTATGGAGTCAAACTGTCACTGAGCAGTGCTGACCAATCACAGAGACCACTGCATTGATGAATTGATCATTTATTAGGGCATCTGTTTTAAGTGTATAAAAGCACAAGCTTTATGATTGTTCTTCATCACTCTTGCAAAGGAACTGTGGCTAGCACCTCCTTCGTTATGACTGATCAGCAAAGCTTTGTTTAATATTACCTAATTGTATAATCTAAATAAATTGTATTAAAACCACATCTCTTGACTACTCAGATCTACTCAGTGCCACTTGAATTTCCACCATTACACAGCTGAATATCATATATACTTTTTTTCTTTTTTAACCGATTTAAAGGAAGGGGATTTGCAGCCTGCACCCTGTTGATCAGTCAGGTGGACGTGCTAGAAAGACACTCACTGACACGATGACTGTGTGTTCATGAGCACCATGTGTGTGTGTGTGTGTGTGTTCATAAGCACCATGTGTGTGTGTGTGTGTGTTCATGAGCACCATGTGTGTGTGTGTGTGTGTGTTCATGAGCACCATGTGTGTGTGTGTGTGTGTGTTCATGAGCACCATGTGTGTGTGTGTGTGTGTTCATGAGCACCATGTGTGTGTGTGTGTGTGTGTTCATGAGCACCATGTGTGTGTGTGTGTTCATGAGCACCATGTGTGTGTGTGTGTGTGTGTGTGTTCATGAGCACCATGTGTGTGTGTGTGTGTGTGTGTGTGTGTGTGTGTGTGTTCATGAGCACCATGTGTGTGTGTGTGTGTGTGTGTGTGTGTGTTCATGAGCACCATGTGTGTGTTCATGCTCTTCTCATCTCCAGTGTTGTCTTGTTTCTATTTTAACACTTTTATATATAATGTCTGCTTTCAACTGTATAACTGTCTGTTTGTCTATGCTCAGGTCATTAACAAAAAAAGTTGATGTTCACAGAATGATTATTTGTATATTAGGAGGTTTACTATATTTAAGCTTATTATAGATATAATCTATGTTCTGTGTACTCATATGTCATGTTATGCCAGGTTGCTTCGCGTTGTCTTGTCCTAAGAATTTCAGTGCCCAGTCTGACCTTGTGTTGTTCTGTGCATCTGACAATAAAAGACTTGAACTAGAACTACATGGTACGCAACCACCCACTGTAGTGGGAATGGTAAGGATGGAGACACTTGGTGTTTGTCCCCGGCTTGGGAAACACAATTCTGGTTACATTTACATTTAGTCATTTAGCAGACGCTCTTATCCAGAGCGACTTACAGTAAGTACAGGGACATTCCCCCGAGGCAAGTAGGGTGAAGTGCCTTGCCCAAGGACACAACGTCAGTTTGCATGCTCATACAAACACAGCCACACACACACATACTCACACACACACAGCCACACACACACATACTCACACAAACACAGCCACACACACACACATACTCACACAAACACAGCCACACACACACATACTCACACAAACACAGCCACACACACACACATTCTCACACAAACACAGCCACACACACACTCATGCACACACAAAGTCCATCCCCCCTATTTTGACGATCTGAAACGCAAGTATCAAAACGCAAAGCGCAAGTAACTTTGTGGGCGGGACTCCGGCTCGGTTGCTATTTTGCCGGCGGGATAAATAACTTTGCGCCTGGCTCAAATCTAAAATGGGTAGGTCCGAAGTAGCTACATTACTAATGGGTGTGGTTTGGGCGTAACGTGCAATAAACCAATCAGAGCGTCATCTCACATTCCCTTTAAGAGCAGCGCTTGTTCCATGGCGGATTGCTATTATAACGGCGGATTTGCCAGGCGCACGCCAGGAGCGGTTCACAGACAAGGAGACCGACGTTCTAGTCAGGGCCGTAACAGATAGACAAGTGACATTGTATGGGAAAGGCAGAGCAGTTTTCTCATTGCACTAAATTGCCCGCTCATGCTGCTCATTCAAATTCTTATTCTTATTTTTATATAGCCTACCCTATATTTTATTTTTTAAATTGTTTGGTTCTAGGAATTAGTTTAACTATTGTACTTTTTTACTTAATTTAAGACCCGTATATGTTTATTGTTTGCACCTTCCTGCCACAGTAAATTCGGAGTTTGAGTAACATAGGCTACATGGCGAATAAACATAATTCTGATTCTGATGGAGATGGGAGAAGAAACCCACCCAAATTAGCTTCGGTTAAACAGGCGTGTGAGAAAATTGGCACAATTGTTACAAATCATGTTCACATACATAGAGATTTCTCATGAAAATCTTTTTATAAACATTGAAGAAATGTAACACGCCATAAATCAAAACAATGTAACGTAGCTTAGCAGAAAGAAGACCCTGGCCTCGCCAGCAGTGCGCACGGACCAAGCTTGCGCCCTTAAAATAGCATCTGAATAATGCGCCATTGAATTTAGACCACGTTTTTCCTGGTCAGTGGCGGAATTGTTTTTCGGAAACTGCAAAATAGCACCAGGGAACGTTTGCGCCGGAACACGCCTCCTTTTTCGCTGAACCGCCCACGGGAGCGCAAGGTCATTTCGACGTGCGTCTGTGGAGGGAAAAGTCAGCTTTGCATCGAGTGCAAACTAGGAATGATACTTGCGTCGTTGACAAAGTCAATTGCGCTGGGTGCAAGATTTGTGTGCCCCTTGTGTTGTTCTGTGCATCTGACAATAAAAGACTTGAACTTGAACTGATAGCAAGAAATCAATCAAATGACAGAATACTAGGTTGTGTCAGCAACTTTCACCCACTCCCCCCAGGTAGGGGCTAATGGACTCACCCACTCCACCCAGGTAGGGGCTAATGGACTCACCCACTCCACCCAGGTAGGGGCTAATGGACTCACCCACTCCACCCAGGTAGGGGTTGATTGCGCTCCATGCTCCGATGCTCCCCAACCGCATCTTCTGGCCGATGGCCAGCTCCATGTAGAACAGGGGAACCCCCTCCAGGACCAGCATGATCAGGTACGGGATGAGGAACCCACCTGAGAGACAGGAAGTCGTCATCACACACAGGAAGTCATAATCACACATTTACATTTAGTCATTTAGAAGACGCTCTTATCCAGAGCGACTTACAGTAAGTACAAGGACATTCTCCCGAGGCAAGTAGGGTGAAGTGCCTTGCCCAAGGACACAACGTCATTTGGCACGGCCAGGAATCGAACTGGCAACCTTCAGATTACTAGCCAGATTCCCTAACCGCTCAGCCACCTGACTCCACACACACAGGAAGTCATCATCACACCCACACACAGGAAGTCCGTAATCACACACAGGAAGTCATCATCACTCACACACACAGGAAGTCATAATTACGCACAGGAAGTCATCATCAGACACAAAAATTTAAACACCAGAGGTTGTGGGACCTGGTGGGTCAGTGCAGGCTTTGTCTCATTGGCTGGTTCCTGTCGTGGGCTTGGCCAACCATAAGCTCAGTGGAGAGGGGAATGTCCACCCCACAGTTATTCTAAATACACCCGTTCAGCAGTTCAACAGTGTGTCTGTCTCTGTGTCTGCCTCTGTCTCTCTCTACCTGCATCTCTCCTAGCTTGCTCTGAAACTTTCTCTTACTACTTTTCTCTCTACCTGCATCGCACCCTCTCTCTCTCTCTCTCTCTCTCTCTCTCCCTCCCTGTCTCTCTCTCTGTCTGTTTCTCTCTCTCTCAATTCAATTCAATAATGCTTTATTGGCATACATGAGTGAGCATTGTTGCCAAAGCCATATAAGATTGAACCTATCACAATGATGATACATTTGTTACAACAATAACTCTCTCTCTCTCTCTCTCTCTCCTCCTTCAGCACGACATGAGGGAGGAAGTTGGGACAGAGGTTGTCATGATGTCAGAAGATGTGGTTGTCCTGTACGTCCTGTACATTCTTGCACCATCAAATAAAGATACTGTTAAAGGGAGTTACTGTAGCGAAAATGATTCATAGTGATGTCATGTTTCGTCAGAAACAACATTGTTGACTTCTCATCTTTTATCTAGTTTCAGTCTCATACTGTTTTTTAACATCTGTGCTCATCCAGAACAGGACGACTCCCCAAACAGGTTCTGTCCCTCCTGTGGAGGTGCAGTCCAGAACCGTTGTCTCTGCTGTCCTACCCGTCTCATCTCCAACTGTATATTTTGTCTCAGTTCAGGCCAGCATCTACATTTATGTTCAGTTCAGATTTAATGAATGAAGGTTAAGTAACAATCAAATTAATGACAGTGAAGATGGGAGCCATGGACAAGCTTAGTGCTCAGTGACCCAGACAGACCTCGCTCTCTCTCTCTCTCTCTCTCCAAGACCCCAACCTCTCTGTTTCCCCCCCCCTCTTTCTCTCTCTCTCCAAGACCCCAACCTCTCTGTCCCCCCCCCCTCTCTCTCTCTCTCTCTCTCCCCACAGACCCCAACCTCTCTCTCTCCCCCCCCCACAGACCCCAACCCCCCCCTCTCTCTCTCTCCCCCCAGACCCCAACCACCCTCTCTCTCCCCCAGACCCCAACCTCTCTCTCTCTCCCCCCCACAGACCCCAACCCCCCCCCCCTCTCTCTCCCCCCAGACCCCAACCCCTCTCTCCCCCCCCCCCCCCGCAGACCCCAACCCCTCTCTCTCTCTCTCTCTCTCTCTCTCCCCCAGACCCCAACCTCTCTCTCTCCCCCAAACCCCAACCCCTCTCTCTACCCCAGACCCCAACCTCTCTCTCTCTCTACCCCCACAGACCCCAACCCCTCTCTCTTTCTCTCCCCCAGACTTTAATGGAACCGTTTAAACTCTTGTAAGTCTGTCACAGATAATAACACATGTGACTGTAACAGATGTACAGTGTAATATGTGCAAATGTGTAAACAGAAGTATGTAAATATGGAAAGTGCCCCATAAACTATTCTGAGAAAAAATCGATTTCCATCAGCTAAGGATTAGATGGAATAGTTGTAAGTATTGACAGAACATAGCTGCCATAGTTAATTCCAAATCTTATATTCCTAATGTTGTTAGACAAGGGGCAGCACAAGGGGCAAGAAAACAATTACAGCTGCACATTTAGAAGTTAGCCAGTGGAAACTTACCAGTGGAAGTTTACTGTGCCTACCTTAGCCAACATTATGTAAGATACTTAATATCGTGTTTTAGTCCTGTTTCGACTCATGGTTGACTGACTTCCAACAAGCAAAACAACTTTATTTGAATACACTTTCATTGACCGGTTTTCGGTCCAATCTGAGAATATTATAAATGTAGCAACTAAGAGTTGCATGCAAAGACTGTCCAACACCAACCGACGAAGCGAGAGACATTTAACAACCTGACAAGAAACTGCCGCAGCCAACCGAACCATGCGTAATGACGCATATACTAAGCCAATGGAAAACCAAGTTTCAAATCGGATTTAAGAGATAGAGAAAACCAAACAACACACCTATTCCCAACAGGTCATTTTAGAAAGGTTTAACTACGTGCTATATGTGATTCCGTCCTTAAAGTTCACAGTCATAGTCCATGGATGATAAAGGGAACATATGGATCCCATCCGTGTAGTTGGCGCCGAGTAACCTAGAGACCTGTGTGATATCGTATCCCCTGTTTTACACGGTTAAACTGAAGAGTAGACAAATGACAAAATGCCAATGAAAAAAGTGGGCTTCTTTCCACCAAATAAAGTAGGCCTAGTTGTGTCCTATGTTTAAGTGGCAGAGCGGTCTCAAGTTGCCGAAAGTTAAGGACGCGCCGCACCTGCTCCTTGTGAGAAAAATAAATAAATAAATAAACGAACCCCTCCCTTACCTCCTCCGTGCATTTGACAAAGGTATGGAAAACGCCACACATTTCCAAGTCCAACGGCATAGGACACACATGCCAGGATAAACTGCATGGGATTATCCCACGACGGTCTCGCTTCCTTCTCCATCGGTGTGGAAATGTGCTGGATTGCAGGAATAATTTAACACAGTCCAGTCCACGGTATCCAGATACCGAGCAAACAGCAACAAGTACAACAAATCGTCGTATGTAAAGTTGTTCAGAGGGCTGTCGCAGAGCTTTTGCTGTGTCTGAGAACCATAACCCGCGTTTTAAGCGCCTTCTGTATATGTATTCTAATGAGCTACTCCTCAGCGGAGGGAGGGTCTTATATTTTAATTGCCTTTGTTTTACGCAACCCAGGTGAATGTTTCATTTGACAGGACGCGTTTGAACGTAAAGCACAACCCCGCTACTATAGATTATTAGCCAGACAACACTATCTTCCTCGAAGTTTGTATTTGTTTTGAGAGATTACACGCCAGTGCTCTGGGCCACACAGCGCATATTGCATTTCTAAACAAACTCAAAATGTCTTGCTTCTCAAGGCCAATAGTACTGGAGTGACGGAAAGTCTCTATAGTTTCTAAGAATATATTTGATATTATATTTGATATGTTAAGACAATTTACGCCTAAACATCGGCTCTGTTAAGTGCTGTATGATAAAATAGTAACGAGTGACAAATGAAAATGAAAAATGTGATCAACCTAAAAATAAGAGATAAGAGTTCGGAAAGGAGTCATGGCTAGGGTGAGGAGAAACAGAAAGAAAGGGAGAGGTGAGGATAGAGGGAGGAAGGAAGGAAGGGAGAGGTGATGAGAGAGGGAGGAAGGGAGAGGGAGGAGGGGAGGGGAGAGGTGAGGAGAGAGGGAGGAAGGGAGAGGTGATGAGAGAGGGAGGAAGGGAGAGGTGAGGAGAGAGGGAGGAAAGAAGGGAGAGGTGATGAGAGAGGGAGGAAGGAAGGGAGAGGTGATGAGAGAGGGAGGAAGGGAGAGGTGATGAGAGAGGGAGGAAGGGAGAGGTGATGAGAGAGGGAGGAAGGGAGAGGTGTGGAGAGAGGGAGGAGGGGAGAGGTGATGAGAGAGGGAGGAGGGGAGAGGTGAGGAGAGAGGGAGGAGGGGAGAGGTGAGGAGAGAGGGAGGAAGGGAGACGTGAGGAGAGAGGGAGGAGGGGAGAGGTGAGGAGAGAGGGAGGAGGAAGGAAGGGAGAGGTGACGAGAGAGGGAGGAAGGGAGAGGTGATGAGAGAGGGAGGAAGGGAGAGGTGAGGAGAGAGGGAGGAAGGGAGAGGTGTGGAGAGAGGGAGGAAGGGAGAGGGAGGAGGGGAGAGGTGAGGAGAGAGGTAGGAAGGAAGGAAGAAGGAAGGGAGAAGTGATGAGAGAGGGAGGAAGGGAGAGGTGATGAGAGAGGGAGGAAGGGAGAGGTGAGGAGAGAGGGAGGAGGGGAGAGGTGAGGAGAGAGGGAGGAGGGGAGAGGTGAGGAGAGAGGGAGGAAGGGAGAGGTGAGGAGAGAGGGAGGAAGGAAGGAAGGAAGGGAGAAGTGATGAGAGAGGGAGGAAGGGAGAGGTGATGAGAGAGGGAGGAAGGGAGAGGTGAGGAGAGAGGGAGGAAGGGAGAGGTGATGAGAGAGGAGGAAGGAAGGGAGAGGTGATGAGAGAGGGAGGAAGGAAGGGAGAGGTGAGGAGAGAGGGAGGAAGGGAGAGGTGAGGAGAGAGGGAGGAAGGAAGAGGTGAGGAAAGAGGGAGGAAGGAAGGGAGAGGTGATGAGAGAGGGAGGAAGAGAGAGGAAGGAAGGGAGAAGTGATGAGAGAGGGAGGAAGGGAGAGGTGATGAGAGAGGGAGGAAGGGAGAGGTGATGAGAGAGGGAGGAGGGGAGAGGTGAGGAGAGGTTGTCCAGTCACAGTGATCTCCTCAACCTTGACTCTGGTCAGTAGATATTTCTGAAACACTCTCTCTCTTTGAAGTTCAAGTTTCAAGTTTATTGCTATTTGTCCAGGTGCAGGTTCTTTGGCCTGCTTTACCTGACAATCCCTAGTGAACTCTAACAGTGGTGTCTGACCCAGTGTACCTGACCTGACCTGACCTGATGTGATGTGAAGCTGTGTCATCTAGACAGGTACATCAACATGCGTCATCTAGACAGGTACATCAACATGCGACTGGCACAGAGACCCAGGAGTCATCCTGATGCAGGGCAGCACAGACGGCAGGGCAGCACAGACGGCAGGGCAGCACAGACGCAGGCAGCACAGACGGCAGGGCAGCACAGACCGGCAGGGCAGCACAGGGGGCAGGGCAGCACAGACGGCAGGGCAGCACAGACGGCAGGGCAGCACAGACGGCAGGGCAGCACAGGGGGCAGGGCAGCACAGACGGCAGGGCAGCACAGACGGCAGGGCAGCACAGGGGGCAGGGCAGCACAGGGGGCAGGGCAGCACAGGGGGCAGGGGCAGCACAGGGGGCAGGGCAGCACAGACAGGGAAGCACAGACAGCCCCTGGCTTAGGGGCCTGGATCACCCACGGCAGGTAGGACCATGACTCCTGACATGGCCAGCAGGCACATTCAGGATCCATCCCAGAATACTCCCGACTTACCATGGGAGCTCTCGGGACCACGTGGTCACGGCCTCTTCAGACACAGACTTGGGGGGGGGAAGGAGGAGAGTGGGGAGAGGAGGAGGTGGGGGGGGGGGAAGGGAGGAGAGTGGGGAGAGGAGGAGGTGGGGGGGGGGGAAGGGAGGAGAGTGGGGAGAGGAGGAGGTGGGGGGGGGGAAGGGAGGAGAGTGGGGAGAGGAGGAGGTGGGGGGGGGAAGGGAGGAGAGTGGGGAGAGAGGAGGTGGGGGGGGGGGAAGGGAGGAGAGTGGGGAGAGGAGGAGGTGGGGGGGGGAAGGGAGGAGAGTGGGGAGAGGAGGAGGTGGGGGGGGGGAATCAGGACCTGGGGGGGCAGTTGTGTAATGGTACACGTGTCTAATCCTCACACTACAACCCCCAACCATGAGGAGCTGTTGAATCCACCCCCCACCATGAGGAGCTGTTTACCAGAGGAGGAGGGAGGAGGGAGGGGGGGGGGGTGGAGGAATGGAGAGAGAGGTTTAAGTGTGGAGGGGATGAAGCTGGCTGGGGGGGGTGGAGTATTTGGGCGGGAGAGGAGAAAGGGGCACCTGAGCCTCAACATGATTTGGGGGGGGATTTTCTGGGAGCCTTGAGGGCTCGTTTTGTTGCAGGCCATAGGAGAATGGTGGACGACCTGTAAACAGAGGGAGGGAGGGAGGGAGGGAGGGGGGGAAGGAGCGAGGGAGGAGGGAGGGAGGGAAGGAGCGAGGGAGCGAGGGAGGGAGGGAGGGGAGGGAGGGAGCGAGAGAGCAGAGATCACAGTGAGAGGCACAGCTGTCCCAATTGAGAGGAATTCTGTTTTCACCAGCATCCCACTGACAGAACACCCAAAAGCAGCTCTGTCCCAGCCCCGTCCCTCAGAGCTGGATCAAGCTGTGTTTACCCGAGGTTTCATAAGGGCCGGGGGGACGGGGTGAGGTGGGGGGGTGGGGGCAGAGGACTACAGCCGTTTCCTGTCTGGAAAACAGGAGGACGAGGAGGGAGGTGGAGGGAGTAGGGATGGGGGACATGTTTTGTCGACAGATGTGGAATGCAGCAGGCCTGGTGCGTGCTGGGGTCCTCTCCTCCCCTGTGTGTCGGCCCCTCCGTCAGTCACCCAGCCCACAGACCCGCCGCGCTCGGAACCAGAACAATCCAGAACGTCCCGCTCAGACAGGCGCCCCTAACCGCTTGTGACACCCAGCCGCCGCGACCGCTGAGCGCAGAGGAGGCCCCTCTGACTCGTCCACCTCTCCGGTCAACAACGGACAATTAGGGCCCGTTGGACCAGACGACACGCTCAGGCCAGGTTGCGTAAGCGTTCTCCAGGAGTCGCTGTGATGTGATGCGTGGTGACACGGGTCTGGGGGAGGGGCCTGGGGGAGGCCGGGGGGGGGGGGCCGGGGGGAGGGGCCTGGGGCTCGGCCGGGGGGGGGGGGGCAAGGGAGGGGCCTGGGGGGAGGCCGGGGGGGGGGCGGGGGGACTGGAGGTCGTTCTGATGTCCACAGACACATGGCTAGGGGGAAGCGAGGAGGGGAAGGAGGGAAGGAAACTGGGAAGTGAAGGAGCTTTGAAATGAAGGAGGGAAGAGAGCCAGGAGGTGAAGTGGTAATCGTGGACGTTCCCTCTCCAGTGTCCAGCTGCTTGCATTCTGATCTGATCGTAATGTAGCAGCCATGGTTGGCCAGTCGTCTGTCTTCATGACGGCACCCTGTAGAACGTTCTGTTCTCGATCCTGACTCGCCCCTATGGGAACACAGAGTTCTGCCCCCGCCCTGTCTGTGAGGTGGAAAGGGGAGGGTGTGCAGACCGGGGGGGGGGGTCCAAAAACCTGAACCGGGTCACTATGGCGACCGTGACAGCGAAGGCCAGCAGTCTGAGGGTGTGGAGTGCTCTGCTGTGAGGGGGGGGGCTGTGAGAGGGGGGGGGCTGTGAGGGGGGGGCTGCTGTGAGGGGGGGGCTGTGAGGGGGGGGGCTGTGAGGGGGGGGCTGTGAGGGGGGGGGGCTGTGAGGTGGGGGGGGCTGTGAGGGGGGGGCTGTGAGGGGGGGGCTTTGAGGGGGGGGCTGTGAGGGGGGGGCTGCTGTGAGGGGGGGGGCTGTGAGGGGGGGGGCTGTGAGGGTGTGGAGTGCTCTGCTGTGAGGGGGGGGGCTGCTGTGAGGGGGGGGTCTGTGAGGGGGGGGGGGCTGCTGTGAGGGGGGGGGCTTTACAAAGACACGTTGACTGATCGGTCCCCAACCAGAGAATGGAAGCACAGTAAACCTGGGACATGGACAGTGTTTCAATGAGGTTCCTTCCAAGCAGGGTGTGTGACATTACATTGAATTACTTTTTGTGACTTTTCAAGGACATAGTTCCTCAACTTCAAGAAATCAACATAACACGTGTTACAGCATGAACAGGAATTATTACCAGGACTATAGCTCAGTGGTTAGAGTGTTTGACTTCAGCTCTAAATGTTGAGGGTTCAAATTCTCCTCTGTTGGACTTTTTTGGGTAAACATGTGCGCTGACTTCCTGGCACCTGAAAGTAAGTCTGAGCTCTTGATATTTGCCTGAGAGTCACATGTAGGGTTAGAGAGAGTCACATGTAGGGTTAGAGAGAGTCACATGTAGGGTTAGAGAGAGTCACATGTAGGGTTAGAGAGAGTCCCCTGTAGGGTTAGAGAGAGTCACATGTAGGGTTAGAGAGAGTCACATGTAGGGTTAGAGAGAGTCACCTGTAGGGTTAGAGAGAGTCCATGTAGGGTTAGAGAGAGTCACATGTAGGGTTAGAGAGAGTCACATGTAGGGTTAGAGAGAGTCACATGTAGGGTTAGAGAGAGTCACATGTAGGGTTAGAGAGAGTCACATGTAGGGTTAGAGAGAGTCACATGTAGGGTTAGAGAGAGTCACATATAGGGTTAGAGAGAGTCCCCTGTAGGGTTAGAGAGAGTCACATGTAGGGTTAGAGAGAGTCACATGTAGGGTTAGAGAGAGTCACATGTAGGGTTAGAGAGAGTCACATGTAGGGTTAGAGAGAGTCACATGTAGGGTTAGAGAGAGTCCCCTGTAGGGTTAGAGAGAGTCACATGTAGGGTTAGAGAGAGTCACATGTAGGGTTAGAGAGAGTCACAGTGTAGGGTTAGAGAGAGTCACATGTAGGGTTAGAGAGAGTCACATGTAGGGTTAGAGAGAGTCACATGTAGGGTTAGAGAGAGTCACATGTAGGGTTAGAGAGAGTCACATGTAGGGTTAGAGAGAGTCACATGTAGGGTTAGAGAGAGTCACATGTAGGGTTAGAGAGAGTCACATGTAGGGTTTGAGAGAGTCACATGTAGGGTTAGAGAGAGTCCCTGTAGGGTTAGAGAGAGTCACATATAGGGTTAGAGAGAGTCACATGTAGGGTTAGAGAGAGTCACATGTAGGGTTAGAGAGAGTCACATGTAGGGTTAGAGAGAGTCACATGTAGGGTTAGAGAGAGTCACATGTAGGGTTAGAGAGAGTCACATGTAGGGTTAGAGAGAGTCACATGTAGGGTTAGAGAGAGTCACATGTAGGGTTAGAGAGAGTCACATGTAGGGTTAGAGAGAGTCACATGTAGGGTTAGAGAGAGTCCCCTGTAGGGTTAGAGAGAGTCACATGTAGGGTTAGAGAGAGTCACATGTAGGGTTAGAGAGAGTCACATGTAGGTTAGGAGAGTCCCCTGTAGGTTAGAGAGAGTCACATGTAGGTTAGAGAGAGTCACATGTAGGGTTAGAGAGAGTCACATGTAGGGTTAGAGAGAGTCACATGTAGGGTTAGAGAGAGTCACATGTAGGGTTAGAGAGAGTCACATGTAGGGTTAGAGAGAGTCCCCTGTAGGGTTAGAGAGAGTCACATGTAGGGTTAGAGAGAGTCACATGTAGGGTTAGAGAGAGTCACATGTAGGGTTAGAGAGAGTCACATGTAGGGTTAGAGAGAGTCCCCTGTAGGGTTAGAGAGAGTCACATGTAGGGTTAGAGAGAGTCACATGTAGGGTTAGAGAGAGTCACATGTAGGGTTAGAGAGAGTCACATATAGGGTTAGAGAGAGTCACATGTAGGGTTAGAGAGAGTCACATATAGGGTTAGAGAGGAAGGGTTAGAGAGAGTCACATGTAGGGTTAGAGAGAGTCACATGTAGGGTTAGAGAGAGTCACATGTAGGGTTAGAGAGAGTCACATGTAGGGTTAGAGAGAGTCACATGTAGGGTTAGAGAGAGTCCCCTGTAGGGTTAGAGAGAGTCACATGTAGGGTTAGAGAGAGTCACATGTAGGGTTAGAGAGAGTCACATGTAGGGTTAGAGAGAGTCACATGTAGGGTTAGAGAGAGTCACATGTAGGGTTAGAGAGAGTCCCCTGTAGGGTTAGAGAGAGTCACATGTAGGGTTAGAGAGAGTCACATGTAGGGTTAGGGTTAGAGAGAGTCACATGTAGGGTTAGAGAGAGTCACATGTAGGGTTAGAGAGAGTCACATATAGGGTTAGAGAGAGTCACATGTAGGGTTAGGGTTAGAGAGAGTCACATGTAGGGTTAGAGAGAGTCACATGTAGGGTTAGAGAGAGTCACATGTAGGGTTAGAGAGAGTCACATATAGGGTTAGAGAGAGTCACATGTAGGGTTAGAGAGAGTCACATGTAGGGTTAGAGAGAGTCACATATAGGGTTAGAGAGAGTCACATGTAGGGTTAGAGAGTCACATATAGGGTTAGAGAGAGTCACATGTAGGTTAGAGAGAGTCACATGTAGGGTTAGGGTTAGAGAGAGTCACATGTAGGGTTAGAGAGAGTCACATGTAGGGTTAGGGTTAGAGAGAGTCACATGTAGGGTTAGAGAGAGTCACATGTAGGGTTAGGGTTAGAGAGAGTCACATATAGGGTTAGAGAGAGTCACATATAGGGTGGCTTTCAGCATCAGCACAGCCCACAGAGCTGGAAAGGCGCTTCACAATGCCATGCAATAACATAAACATCCACTAGAGGGTGCATGTGCTCTATTCTTGTCCAATTCATCTACAAATTAGTGAGCTAAGATTGTGGGTCTGAAAGCAAAATGAAAAAGTTGACATATTCAATACTGATATAACAGGAAATGACAACACTGAACATCCTGGATGTCAAAATGCTTCGAGTTTCACGTCGACTTACGTCTCTCAGCTTGGCCTTGGGAAGCGCTCTCCAGCCCTGCTCCTGGAGAAGGGGTCTCCAGCCCTGCTCCTGGAGAAGGGGTCTCCAGCCCTGCTCCTGGAGAAGGGCTCTCCAGCCCTGCTCCTGGAGAAGGGGTCTCCAGCCCTGCTCCTGGACAGCTACCTGCCGTTGCTTTTTGCTCCAACCACAACTTATTTGACCTGATTCAACACTAGTTACCTGATCAAACAGCTAGTTATTAGTATCAGGTGTGCTAGATCAGGGTTGGAGTGGAAGTCTACAGGCAGGTAGGTGTAGCATGCAGGGTTAGTGTAGTGTAGCCTCTAGGTAAAGCAGGGAATCATTCAACGTTACCAACATATCAACACTAGGTGCTGATGAAGATCTGGGAAGGTTCTGAAGCAGATGACAGAGATTCTGGATCAGCCATCTGGAAAGAGAGAGAAAAGGCTCAGTAATCGGTGTGGCTCCTCCTGTTTCCCCATATGTGCCCTTACAGGAAACCTTTTTTTTTTTTGTATTCTTCACTACGGGATCATATAGACTCATTTAGCCATTGTTCTTTATTATAGAGACTTCCAACTTTACGAATATCAGTTTTTGGAAGCCCGTGGTGCCCCCTGATGGAAGGGACAGTTAGCACAGGTTCCTGAGTAGTCCATGTTTACAGGTTCCTGAGTAGTCCATGTTTACAGGTTCCTGAGTAGACCATGTTTACAGGTTCCTGAGTAGTCCATGTTTACAGGTTCCTGAGTAGTCCATGTTTACAGGTTCCTGAGTAGTCCATGTTTACAGGTTCCTGAGTAGTCCATGTTTACAGGTTCCTGAGTAGTCCATGTTTACAGGTTCCTGAGTAGTCCATGTTTACAGGTTCCTGAGTAGTCCATGTTTACAGGTTCCTAAAGTAGACCACGTTTACAGGTTCCTAAAGTAGACCACGTTTACAGGTTACTAAAGTAGACCACGTTTACAGGTTCCTAAAGTAGACCACGTTTACAGATGAGACAACTCAGCATTGTTCTCTTGACATTTTAATTTGTTGGTCAGACGTGATATGGTATTTCTCTTGGTCATGCTAGTTAGTATATGTAATAACAGAAGCTTTCATCCAAAGTGATGTACAAATGCTGCATTATAGTAATGACTGGAGAAGGTCAGGTCAGAAGTGGCAGGCTGCAACAGTGTGTTTCTATGTTCCAGAAGTCAATAATGTATTCTCAAGCTTGGGTCGATTAGACCACAGGTCCACATATCAAACTGCTTGGCGCAGGAGCCGAGAGGCGTGTACAAACATATGTACACACACACTCTCACTCTCTCTCTCCCCTTTTCTCTCTCTCTCTCTCCCTCTCTCTCTCTCTCTCTCTCTCTCTCTCTCTCACACACACACACACACACACACACACACACACACACACACACACACACACACACACACTCTAGTCGAGGAGAGCCGATCTAGAGCGGGATGGCCGCAGGCTGAAGGGCTACATGCACATTAACACTGCCCATGTTGATCCCAAATCACTGCCTCCTCTCATGACAAGAATGGGGCAAATGTATTTTGCACTTCTTGCTGCAGTGTTATGTAAATAAATACGTATTTACATTTAACTGACTGTACAGTTTTATTGTCTTGAAAGAGACCGTCCCAGAAGCCTAATGAGATCTACAGGGAGACGCACAGATCTACACACATCTACATCTACCACAGATACAGAAACATGCTGTCCAACTTGTGTCCTTAGTATCGTACAGGTTATCTTTTACCCCGATTTTCAAGTCTTTATCACTTGAGCCAATGCATATTCTGCTGCTGCTGGCCCATAATTGAATCCAGTCCTGGAAGCTGTTTCAAAAGCCATTTAATTTTGGAAGATTTCTTTCAGTTGGGTGGAAATAAAAGAAGTGAGTCTTTACTTAATCACAGCTCAAGTGATCCAAGCTGAAAAGCGTGAGACTGGGGATGTTAATCCCATCTCTGCAGCCTGCTGTTGTAGCTGCTCTCCTCTCCTGTCCTCTCCCTCGCCGTCTATCACAGCTGCTCTCCTCTCCTTCCCTCCTTCCCTCCCTCTCTCTCTCACACTCCTCGCCTCACCTTTCTCTCTCTTCCCTTCCTTTCTCTTACTCTTTCCCACTCCCCTTCTCTTCCCCCCCCCCTCTCTCTCTCTCTCTCTCTCTCACACACTCCTCCCCCTTTCTCTCTCTCTCTCTCTCTCCTTGCCTGTACATTTCCCTCCCTCTCTTGCGCACTGCTCTCCTCTCAGTTTCAGTCCCAGCATGTTTCCAGAGGAGCAGCGCAGCAGCAGCCTGTCTCCCCATCTCTCCAGCCTCCACGCACCGCGGACGCCGGAAGATCCTCGCGTCTAGGAGCCCAGCCCAGAAGAAGAGCCACGGCGACGCAAGGGTCCAGGAGCTCTGCCCTCCCCAGCTCCGCGCCGGCCGCCCTCCCCAGCTCCGCGCCCGGCTGCCCTCCCCAGCTCCGCGCCGGCTGCCCTCCACAGCTCCGCGCCGGCCGCCATCCCCAGCTCGCGCGCCGGCTGCCCTCCCCAGCTCCGCGCCGGCTGCCCTCCACAGCTCCGCGCCGGCCGCCCTCCCCAGCTCCGCGCCGGCCGCCCTCCCCAGCTCCGCGCCGGCCGCCCTCCCCAGCTCCGCGCCGGCTGCCCTCCCCAGCTCCAGGCTGGCCGCCGCCTCCAGCTCCTCGCTCTCCGCCCCTGGCTCCATGTGCCAGGAGGCGGTGCGGAGGCGCCGCTGTCCACCGGGCAGGAGCGCGGAGGAGGCTGGAGGAGCAGGCTGCAGCGCGGCGGGGGCAGGCGGGAGCAGAGCGCCGGGCTGGCTGTACGAGTCCTACTACTGCATGAGCCAGCAGCATCCGCTCATGGTGTTTCTGCTGCTCATCGTGATGGGAGCCTGTCTCGCCCTGCTGGTGGTGTTCTTCGCTGCGGGTTTGGTGAGCATCGTGCCTGCTGGGGGGGGGGGGGCAGCTCGGGGGTGGGGGGGTGGGGGGGGGGGGGGGGGGGAGTAGGGGTTTGTTGTTGTTTGAAAGCGTGGGGGATTGAGTCTTGCTGGCTGATTAGCGCACATTTCATTTAGTCATTTAGCAGACGGTCTTATCCAGAGCACCTTACAGTTAATACAGGGACATTCCCTGAAACCGGCTTTGTGCGTCGCCGTCTGACGGGCGCTGCACTGTGTGAGATGATCCCCTTTCTAACCAGCAACAAGTACTGTAGGAATATGTGATGATCTCATTGTGAAAGGGATTTCGCCTGCTTCATTCATGTTTTTCTCAGGTGAACCTGTCGATGCGATTGTGGCAGATTAGAAAGATTTTGGTATTTATAAAGTTTTGTACATTTATATCAAGAGCAGAGGAAGAAGAAGAGCAGTTCTATTCTGGGAAAATCCACATCAGTGTGTTTTACATACTAGGATTATGTAAGGAAAATATAAAGTTAGTGTATTGCTGAGACAATGCTAATGAATGATTGCTCACTCAGGCACCTATTGCACTACAACATGAAAACCCAACTCTGGCTGTTCCTGGGGTCATTATGTCTCCCTGTGGAGAGAGCACTTCAGCCTGCCTCTCTCGCCCTCTGAATGGTTGACCTCGATACAGAGTCGACTCAACGTGCTCAACATGACCGGCTGGCTCTGCGCTCCCCTATCACCCTATCACATCGATCAAGCCCAGCCATGGGAGTACTCTCTCTCTCTCTCTCCCCTCTCTCTCTCTCTCTCTCTCTCTCTCTCTCTCTCTCTCTCTCTCTCTCTCTCTCTCTCTCTCTCTCTCTCTCTCTCTCTCTCCCCTTCTCTCTTTCTCTCCCCCTTCTCTCTCTCTCTCCCCTTCTCTCTTTCTCTCTCTCCCCTTCTCTCTCTCTCTCTCTCCCCTTCTCTCTCTCTCTCTCTCTCTCTCCCCTTCTCTCTCTCTCTCCCCTTCTCTCTCTCTCCCCTTTTCTCTCCCTCTCTCTCTCCCTCTCTCCATCTCTCTCTCTCTCTCTCTCTTTCTTTCTCTCTCTCTCTCTCTCTCTCTCTCTCTCTCTCTCTCTCTCTCTCTCTCTCTCTCTCTCTCTCTCTCTCTCTCTCTCTCTCTCTCCCCTTCTCTCTTTCTCTCTCTCCCCTTCTCTCTCTCTCTCCCTTTTCTCTCCCTCTCTCTCTCCCTCTCTCCATCTCTCTCTCTCTCTCTCTCTCTCTCTCTCTCTCTCTCTCTCTCTCTCTCTCTCTCCCTGTCTCGCTCTCTCTCTCTCTATCCCTGCCTTTGTCTCTCTCTTCCTCTCTCTCTCTCTACCCCTCTCTCTCCCTGCCGCTGTCTCTCTGTCAGTAATGGTGAAGTCTGACAAGGAGGGAAGACTCTGTCTGTCTCTCTCTCTGTCTCTCTGCCTCTGTTAGCGTCTCCTTTAACAACTCCACGCCTGTCATTCAGGTTCTGCATTTGTACCGTTTCACGCTGACCTACTATATCTGTCTCTCTCTCTCTCTCTCTCTCTCTCTCTCTCTCTCTCTCTCTCTCTCTCTCTTCTCTCTCTATCTTCTCTCTCTTCACCCTCCATGCTGACCTACTATAATCCTCTCTCTCCCCATCTCTACCCCTCTCTCTCTCTCTCTCTCTCTCTCTGTTTCTCTTTGTCTCTCTCCCCCTCTCCCTGTCCTTGTCTCTCCTTCCTCTCTCCATCTCTCTATTAATACTCTCTCTCACCCTATTAATAATGTGTTCGTTTAGCAGTTGCATTTATCTAAAACGACATGTTTGATTTGAACCTGCGATCTGCAGGCAAATGCTCTACTACTGAGCTATACCAGGGCTGGACTGGGACAAAAAATTGGCCCTGGCATTTTTGGCCCAGGCGGCCCACACCCACCGTGACTGGTCAGACACATTCCCTGCAGACAGTCCTCTTAAAATATGCGCACATTCTATAATATGAGTTGCCTAGTGTTCTGCGTTCATGTGATAGTTTTGGATCCTTCAAGAAGGGTCTCAAGACTTATCTGTTGATCTTACACTTAAATAATTAATTAATTCTTAGAGTTATGATTTGTATATTTATGGTATTTTTTTTAATTATTATTGATACTTGATACTGTATTGCCATTATTGTTATTATTAGTATTTTGCTTAATATTGGCTTAGAAACTTTTAAAAATGGTTTACTGTTAATTTTAACGATTGTAAGATTCATATTATGTCGCTAAAGTGACTCTAGTGACTCTAGTGTCTGCTAAATACAATAACCACAACCCTTCCCAAAAGCTACAATAAAGCTGAGAGTAGTTTATGCCCTGGAAAAGAGCATCAATACAAGAGAAGCAGTGTACACACAGCCTCCTTCCCTTTCTGAGAGTCCCTTGTTAATTTGCCCACTCCTTACCACTTCATCAACTACTCTCTCTTCCATCTTCTCCTCACTCACTCCCATGGCCCTGTCATGGTCACTCTCCTGCTCTGCTTCTTCCCTGACCCTGTCAGTAAGTTTCTGCCTCTCTGAGCCAGCTACCTCTCCTCCTTCCTCTACAGGTGCTGATGTTGAAGCAGCTAAAGCCCCCCCAAACACGTTCGACATTTTTGCACATTTTGTGGCATTCGCCTGTACATTTGTTATCTTTTTCTCCCTTAACTTTTCTGCGCCTCCCTTGTGCTTTGGTGGTCGTTTCTTCATTTTAGCGATGCTAAACTTTGACGGAAGCTAAACCAGCATACGCATTAGCCAACAACTCGTGTCTCAGGGCCTGCAGGAGGCGATATTATGAATCAGGGGAAGGGGTTCCTGATTTGATTGGGTCATTCCAGTGCCAATAAAGAAAATTAACCAATGGGCCGCTGTCAGTTCTCTATGGGCCGGCCCGACCCCCCAAAAAAGGCCAATAAATGATATCGGCGATTCGGCCCAAAAGTGCGTCGGCCCACCGGGCATTTGCCCGGTATGCCAGATGGCCAGTCGAGCCCTGGCTATACCCATCCCCATGCTCTACCACTGAGCTGTACCCATCCCCATGTTCTACCACTGAGCTATAACCCATCCCCACGCTCTACCACTGAGCTATACCCATCCCCACGCTCTACCACTGAGCTGTACCCATCCCCACGCTCTACCACTGAGCTGACCCATCCCACGCTCTACCACTGAGCTATAACCATCCCCATGTTCTACCACTGAGCTGTACCCATCCCCATGCTCTACCACTGAGCTATACCCATCCCCACGCTCTACCACTGAGCTGTACCCATCCCACGCTCTACCACTGAGCTGTACCCATCCCCATGTTCTACCACTGAGCTATACCCATCCCATGCTCTACCACTGAGCTATACCCATCCCCACGCTCTACCACTGAGCTATACCCATCCCCATGCTCTACCACTGAGCTATACCATCCCCGCGCTCTACCA
>NC_090055.1:19891065-19922799 GCF_038355195.1 Osmerus mordax | reverse complement strand
AGAGGGAGAGAGAGAGTGGAGAGAGAAACATGGTGATATCGTCCTATAATGTTGCTGATCCCTCTGTCTGAAGGTGATGTCACCAGGAATAAATAACATAAGGCTCCAATTCCTCTTTACCACCCGTTCACAAATGTACATGAACACAAACCTCGGCTTAATGTGTGTTCCTTACTCTTTTGTTCACGTTTAATGGAACATCCTATTCATCAAGAGACTTACGTGAAGGTAGGAATCAACTCAATAGACCAAGAGCCTAACATACTAACCAGACACTAACTTATCCTTCCTACCTCATCAACCATAGTGGCTCAAACACTGAGAAGATTGGGAACTATCACTGTTGTGTCTCCCTGGTCATTAGAAACGAGAAACCGTCCAGCAGAAAGGCCTTCAGAAATGGACACAAAGCGCGACCACTAAATGGGTTCGAAGGTTCTATTATTTACTGGCTATGGCTGCACTGAGCAGCACACTCTTGTGTTACTGCATTAGTGCTAAAAATAAAAGATAATTCACTCTGTATTCTTTCCGTGTAGTCACATAATTCAGTTACCAGCGTTGGATTTCAGTTATGGAGGCCGGGAACCAGAAAATATAATCTTGAATGTTAAATGATATTTGGCACTAATTACAATCCTTCCATGGCATGAATAGGAACCATGTAACTTTTAGCTTTTATATTTCCTTTAACATAAGATTCAGTTAATAAGGCTTCATTTGGCATGTGTCATTTTAAGAGCCCACTGTTTGGCAAGCCAACACTGAATGACGCTGTAATTTAGCGGACGCTTTGATCTAACAGGAACATACAAGAAGTGCATGTAGAAAGTACCGCGGGAAACCATGGATCAGAAAAGCATCGTTCGAACGGTATATCGGTGGGCAGAGTTAAGGAAGACTTCTACCAGGCACAGAGCAACATATCCACATCTCAGCTCCAGGGACTGTAGATAATGTCACTCAGCCTGAACACTCTCGTAAACACACTGGTAGCTCTTAGTGCTGTTAGAGGCCTTGGTGACCAGTAATGACTCTATTGTCTTCTAATGTAGACATCTAACAAAAGGCATGCATTCCTATTCCTTGACAATGACTTTGACAATGTCTGTGCACACACAAAGAACCTTCCTAGCAACACTGCCCCTGTTGCCTTGGTGTCCAGGTATAATTAGTTTTTCTTTTTTAATTTGACTTTCTTTTGTGCTTTAATGACAGATTACCCAGGAGCTTAACTGAGACTGGAAGAGTACCAAAAAATGTGCTCATTGTGATATCATTTCAAAATGGTAAAAAAAATATTTTAGCTGTAGCAAACCTTCTTGAATTAATTCTTCATTTTACTTCATTTTTCATATCTGTGTGTTTACATGCTGATTACCTACCTTGTTGGAGCGTACTAATATCATTGAGCTATAACTATTCTCTGGTATATTCATACACCCTTTAGCTTGATCAAATTAGCATTTGCAGAGTTATCTAGTTTTGCAGGTACACACTAAGGTAACAGTCATATTTCCATCATATTTATTTAAAACGACAAACATCAACCCAAGTGTTGTACAATAGAAACAAAACAGAACGAGCACAGGAGACCAACTCCACACACAACTCCACATGACATAGCACACACAACTCCACATGACATAGCACACAACTCCACATGACATAGCACACACAACTCCACATGACATAGCACACAACTCCACATGACATAGTACACACAACTCCACATGACATAGCACACAACTCCACATGACATAGCACACACAACTTTACATGACATAGCACACACAACTCCACATAACATAGCACACACAACTTCACATGACATAGCACACACAACTCCACATTACATAGCACACATACACATACATACAGAAAGGTATTGTGTATCTAATGTATGTAGGATTAAGGTTACTTGTGTCCAATGTTGGGTTGGAGTTACCTGTTGTGAATCTGTATCTATCTATAGTTGGGTGAGGGTTGATGAGTGTGGACTTCTCAAGTACCACGTTGCGTAGCTGACGCCAGTGAACCTGCATGGTGCAGTGAACCTGCATGGTGCAGTGAGCCTGCATGGTGCAGTGAACCTGCATGGTGCAGTGAGCCTGCATGGTGCAGTGAACCTGCATGGTGCAGTGAGCCTGCATGGTGCAGTGAACCTGCATGGTGCAGTGAACCTGCATAGTGCAGTGAGCCTGCATGGTGCAGTGAACCTGCATGGTGCAGTGAGCCTGCATGGTGCAGTGAACCTGCATGGTGCAGTGAGCCTGCATGGTGCAGTGAACCTGCATGGTAAGGTGTCCTCTCTCCACAGGTATCCTTCTTCCTGTTCATCGTGTTCGTGGTGTACACAATGCTGCCCTTCTCCATGCGGGGCGCGGTCATCGCCAGCACCCTCACCTCCTCCTCACACACGGTGGTGCTGGGAGCCTGCCTGTCAGCCTCCACTGAGGACAGGGACTCTCTGGTCTGGCAGGTACGCAACACGCATGACATGGTCTAGCGATTTCCTGCTCAGGAGCTTTCTGATTGGTCCAGGGGTTGTTACTGATTTCCTGCTCGGCTCAACAGCTTTCTGATTGGTCCAGGGGTTGTTTTCTCACTGGTCAGTGCCGTCTACTCGGTTCGTTCCCGTGGGAACCAGTCGAATGTGTCCTTGTATGACTCAGTTGGTAGAGCATTACGCAAACCGTGTTACAAATGTTGGATTCTCCTTGAGACCTAATAATTCTGATGTGTTTATTTACCAGATACTTTTATCGACAGGGGGATTTGAACCTGCAACCTCTTGATCTGCAGTATATTGTAGCACATTTCTTGGCCTAATTATCTAGCAGTAATATTTCTATCACAAGTCAAATGCTCTTCCGCTGAGCTACTAAATATTGACAATTTTCTATCCACTGCATATCTATAGATACTTCACTGCTCAATGTTGTTGTCTATCAATATCTATCAATATTTACATGATTCCATTTCACTTAAACATCAAGTGTTTGTCCTAGAACTGTTCGTATTTTACGGCAGAACAGCTGGTGTTCAAAATTCATAGAAACAGTCCGGACTTGTGAAAGAAGGTGTGAGCGTGTCATGCACTGCTATTTCTGTCCCTGCCGTTGTTTAAGTGTCAAAGAAGCTTTCGTCTGAAGTGTGCTTCACACCTATCACTAAGAGCCTTTGACTCAGTCAGTCAGGCACAGGCTGATCCTAGGGGTGGCAGGGGGGTGGGGGGCAGGGTGCACAGAGACTTGCCACCTCAATCCCTCCATGCTAAAATATATATATATTTAACATTTATAGTACATTTGTTTCAATAATATGAATATTATTGGCATTATTCAAATGTTATTATAATTTATGGTGGCATCAGGTGACACCTGCCTATCTGTCTGTCTGTCTCTCTGTGTCTCTCTGTCTGTCTCTGTGTCTCTCTGTCTGTCTCTCTCGCTGTCTGTCTGTCTCTCTCTCTATCTGAGGGGCAGGGGCTAACAAGGGCACCAGCTGCATATGGTGGGGCACCAGGAAGGGGGCTCCAGGAAGGGGGCACCAGGGGCCTTCTGAGCTTAAAGTGTCTTCCGTTTGTTTATCTCTTAGATTTTGGCCAATATCATAATTTTCATCTGTGGGAACATAGCAGGAGCGTATCATAAACATCTGATGGAACTGGCCCTGAAACAGACCTACCACGACACATGCAACTGCATCAGGTCCCCTATCAAACTAGAGTTTGAAAAACGACAACAGGTAAGGCCATGGTTTATACTATTGCATGACCTAAATGGGCCCCTCGTATAAATAATATTTTATATTTTTGATAATTTTGTCAGCAGGACCACCGTTAGTATATTGGGGCTTATAATTCGCAAAGTATCAAAATTGACAATTTATTTCTCTCAAATGACAAAGAGAATTTAGATGAGAATGGAAAATGCCGTTCATATTTGTCTCAGAAGTGTTCTACTAGACTTACGAGCTGTCCAAAACACCCCACCATCATCACATGACATTACAGGAAGTGATGTTGACCTACTCTAGCTAGCAATTAACCTACTCAGCACTTAGCTGGCCAATAATCTGACAACAACAAGACAGTATTTCTACTCATCATCGGAGGGTGAATCAGATCCCTATTAAATCAAACTGATTTAGGATTTAGAGAACCACAGACCACTCAAAGTTCTTTTCTGGCCACTATTCAATTACATTTAAGTATACACAGCATGGAAAGAACTACTGCATTTCTGTCTACAGTGATGTTCTCTTTTCAAAGCTCAAAGCAGGCTTATGTATTAATACTGTGTTGATTATGTATGAATTTAGAATGGCTTTATCTAAAGCAGCAGGGCATTTGCAGGGCAAATTTGCTCTAACCACTGAATTTAACGGTTCCGTGGTTTATTAGCACACGCTTCAGTCTAGTATGAGAAACTATGTAATTGCATGTTGTACGGATGACAATATTGCATGCTGATGATTAGCCTACAGCTCAACATGAAGGCTAACTAGAAACTGTGCCAGTTTTTTGTCTTTCTTATTTTAATATATCACCTCCAAACCCATTGTTTAAACTAATATCAAACATCCAAACATTTGGAGAATTTTCATGGGTGTACTTGTCTACATTTGATGGATGCCTCTGTAGTTTACAAGAATCACCAGATCGATTCCCGTGTCTGCCAAAACTATTAGGTTGAATGGTTGAATGTACTCATCCAGCCAACGAATACTATTACCATTGACAGTAAATATCGGACTGCCAGTGAAAGAGCCTGACTGAGGCGAACGGCAATAAAGTAGCCTACTGTCCAACTGAGCTCACATTATCAATCAAAATACAATTTACACCCCCCATGCAAGAAGGACACTAGCTAGATGCAGCTCTAATCTACGATCCTGGACTTTTGTGATGTAGTATTATCGAGTGAAATATTACATTGCAAAGCAGCGCATTGCAACCAGATAATGTCTGACTGACGCTAACTGCAATACCGTCTAACGGAGGTCACGATATAACTCAAAATACAACTTTTACACCCCAGGCAAGAACTCCCGAGACGCTGGCTAGATAAAGCATCTTTATGTGTGTAAAACACAATCCTCCTGAATGTTCTTGGTGTGGTGTAGAGTAAACTAAACTTCCGCTAGTTAGTATCTCCCAGAAGTTAAAGATTCTGTAAAGTGGATTTGAAAAGGAGTTTAAAGTTCACCACACCACAGAAGAATGTGTTATTAACTACAGTACCCATCCAAATTCGAAAAAAAAAACTAAACACCGACAAGTATGTTACATTGGGTGTGCTTTGTCTTCGGCAAGGGCACAACCTTTGTTCTCTCACATATATATTATTGGGTGTGCTTTGCTTTCGGCAAGGGCACAACCTTTGTTCTCTCACATATATATTATTATTATTTTTATTATTCTTTTTGCCCCCCTAAAACTCAGTCAATATTTGGCCTACATAGACAACGTAGGTGTCAAAAGTTTCGTCTTGGTAGCGATTGAGTTGCTTCTATTGGAATTTACGTTCCGTTGCATGGTTTAGGCTTAAGTTAAGTTTTTGTGGCGAAAAGTGAAGCTAACGGTGGCTAATTTGCTAGCCACAGTCACTGACGTTACTAACGTCACTACGTCACTAACGTCACGAAAACACACGTGACTACCTTTGGCAGAACATTCGTTTCGCATCTGTTAACTTGGGGGATAGCTAGGCTAACTATAGCTTTACTGCAAGGCAGCTGCAGAAACGCCACAAGCAAAGAGGCTTGAGTGATAACTATTTACTCATTTTACTTTGTGATATGACACACAATTGTGATGTGTAATGTACAGTATAAGCTGATATTATTAAGGAAGTACATCTACTTTCGGAAACAGTAGTCAACTATTTCACTGAAGTATTAGCATCATGACATTAGCCTGTGTTGCCCGGGCAACACATACTACAGTAGTCTATGATGTAGCGTTATCTGTTTTCAATCGTTAAAATAAACATTCCTCACATATACATTTTCGTTGTAGGATTTATTCTGACATTAGTAAACGATTTGTTGGTGAAATTACCATTACCTGTGGTTTCAAACCAGTGTAGCCCACTGCAACGCTGTAGCTTACGCGAGACACACTACAAAAACATCTAGCTACAGTACACAGCTGTTTAGGAAGTCAAACGGCAACAGAAAATGTTCGGCACTCCCCTTACTTAAATCAAAAGTCTATCTAACTACTAACCTGAACTTCATTGCCACAGCCTAAACGTTGTCAATCTGTTCATGAAAATAATTAATTTCAGCCTAAACCGTACAACGGAACGTTAAATCCAATTCAACCAACGCAATCGCTACCAAGACGAACACAGCAGTAGTCTACTACTGTACCGTAGTAGTACAATTTACCGGGGCAGCTTCTCCACACAGGGCTATATCGCATTTTGCGTTGTTACTGACAATGATCGCTACCAGTGAGCTTTTTATGAATGAGCGATTTTCCACTAAACAAATGTCAAGCTTATTTACGTTTTGGGGGGCATATTTTCAGTTAGCAGATGGTACTGTTTGAATCGCGATTCCATCTTCTACTGCCGGGTAACGTCGTAGAATAATCTTCAAAGGGGGTTCTTTATTCATGAATGAATGCAATATGAGTAGGCTACATGCCTGAAAATATCATGAGAAGGGAAAAACTTAAGATGACGTTTAAGTCATAGAGATTAGGTCAATTTTTACACCGGTCTGCCAAATGTATTCGTTTTGATTCAACGTTGAGGCTGCCTCTTGCAGGGGAAATGAGAAGACATCTATTTCATTCTACACTTCACTCGTATTTTCAGTTGTAAATGAGCAGCAAAAAAAATGCTTTTAAATCTATGTAATATTTATAAATAATAAGTATTCATTTTTATATAAAATATACAGAAATATCAGTTGTAAAAATGTCATTCAAAAACGGACCCCTGTGCAACCGACGCAAGCAAGCACACCCTACAATTTCCCCAGAAATTGTACCCTCTCTAGTTATTATTCTTTTTGCCCCCCTAAAACTCAGTCAATATTTGGCCTACATAGACAACCTAGGTGTCAAAAGTTTCGTCTTTGTAGCGATTGAGTTGCTTCTATTGGAATTTACATTCCGTTGCATGGTTTGGGCTTAAGGTAAGTTTTTGTGGCGAAAAGTGAAGCTAACGGTGGCTAATTTGCTAGCCACAGTCAATGACGCTACTTACATTTATGCATTTAGCAGACGCTTTTATCCAAAGCGACTTCCAAGAGAGAGCTTTACAAAAGAGCATAGGTCACTGATCATAACAACGAGATAGCCCCAAACATTGCCAGCAGCCAAAACATGAAGCATACATTGTGGAAAACCAAATAAGTGCCAAAGGGAAGAACCATAAGAGCATGCAGTTAAACAAGTTACAATTGAACAACATGAAACTCCCCACAAGAGTGCAAGAGTGTACCTGTAGAAAAAACAATCAACAGTAAAAAATATTTCACAGCGAGTACAAGAATTTGAAACCGTTACAACTAACCAACAAGAGCAACAAGTCTCTCAATACGAGTAATTGTGATCCTGGAGGAAACTAACATCAGGTCCAGCCAAGCATTCCTAAGTACTTACGTCACAAAAACTCGCGTGACTACCTCTAGCAGAACATTAGTTTAGCAGCTAGTTAACTTCTGGGACATAGCTAAGCTAACTGCTTTACTGCAAGGCAGCTGCAGAAACGCCACAAGCAAAGATGCCAGGGTGAAAACTATTTACTCATTTTACTTTGTGATATGACACACAATTGTGATGTGTAATGTACAATATAAGCTGATATTATTAAGGAAGTACATCTACTTTCGGAAACAGTAGTCTACTATTTCACTGAAGTATTAGCATCATGACATTAGCCTCTGTTGCCCGGGCAACACATTATATTGCCCATATAACAATATAAGCCCAGCTTATATTGTTATATATACTACGGTGGTCTATGATGCATCTGTTTTCAATCGTTAAAATAAACATTCCTCACAAATACATTTTCGTTGTAGGATTTATTATGACATTAGATTACAAGTTAACGATTTGTGGGTGAAATTATCATTACCTGTGGTTTCAAACCAGTGGAGCTCAGTGCAACGCTGTAGCCTACGCGAGACACTACAAAAACATCTACACAGCTGTAGGAAGTCAAACGGCGACAGAACATGTTCGGCACTCCCCTTACTTAAATCAAAAGTCTATCTAACTTCTAACCTGAACTTCATTGCCACAGCCTAAACTTTGTCAATCTGTTAATGAAAATAATTAATTTCAGCCTAAACCGTACAACGGAACGTTAAATCAAATTCAACCAACGCAATCGCTACCAAGACAAACACAGCAGTAGTCTACTACTGTACCGTAGTAGTACAATTTACCGGGGCAGCTTCTCCACACAGGGCTATGTAGCATTTTGCGTTGTTACTGACAATGATCGCTACCAGTGAGCTTTTTATGAATGAGCGATTTTCCACTAAATAAATGTCAAGCTTATTTACCTTTTGGGGGGCATATTTTCAGTTAGCAGATGGTAATGTTTGAATCGCGATTCCATCTTCTACTGCCGGTAACGTCATAGAATAATCTTCAAAGGGGGTTCTTTATTATGAATGAATGCAATATGAGTAGGCTAAATGCCTGAAAATATCACAAGAAGGGAAAAACTTAAAAGGACGTTTAAGTCATACAGATTAAGTCAATTTTTACACCGGTCTGCCAAATTTATTCGTTTTGATTCAACGATGAGGCTGCCTTTTGCAGGGGAAATGAGAAGACATCTATTTCATTCTACACTTCACTCGTATTTTCAGTTGTAAATGAGCAGAAAAAAAGAAGCTTTTAAATCTATGTAATCTTTATAAATAATAGGTATGCATTTTTATATAAAATATACAGAAATATCAGTTGTAAAAATGTCATTCAAAAACGGACCCCTGTGCAACCGACGCAAGCACAAGCACACCCTACAATTTCCCTAGAAATTGTACCCTCTAGTTAGGCTTTGAAATCCTGATAAAATCAACACTCTTCTCTGCTTGAGACTGGGGGGGAGCCATTCAGTGATCTGACATACATGGGTCAAAATGACCCATCTATAATGATGTAGATATGTCAATTTTTTGGCTCCGCCCATCAAAACCTGATCTGAAAACGGAAGAGAAACTGTTCTACGGTCTAACTCCACATTTCAGTGCGACCAAGTTTTAGCGCTCTGCACATGCTTTCAGGAACTCATTTCACACGTATATAATGTACTGAGAAGCAAATCATTGAATTTGCTTTACAGGATCTTTAACATTGACTAAACTGATGTTCGCTATGTAATCGCGCGGGGGTTTGTGACGTGTGACGTCCTGACGTTTCTGACTGTGGCTAGCTAGTTAGCTACTGTTAGCTTCACTTTTCACCACCAAAAACTTAAATTATGGCTAAACCGTCAAACGGAACGTTCGCGGAGATACAACCAATGCAATCGGGACCAAGACGAACATTTTGACACCAACTTAATCTATGAAGTGCAAAAATTGATCTTATTTTAAGGGTGGGAAAATTATAATGAATAATAAGATATATGAGAGAATATACATTGTGCCCTGCCAAAGGCAAACACACCCAATAATAATATGGTGATTTGAAAATGACGGCTCTTTACAAAAGTAACACAAAACAAGTACAGCTAACAGCCAGGCTGATCTTGCTGCAGTGCAGAGGGAGCTAACAGCCAGGCTGGTCTTGCTGCAGTGCAGAGGGAGCTAACAGCCAGGCTGGTCTTGCTGCAGTGCAGCGGGAGCTAACAGCCAGGCTGATCTTGCTGCAGTGCAGAGGGAGCTAACAGCCAGGCTGGTCTTGCTGCAGTGCAGAGGGAGCTAACAGCCAGGCTGGTCTTTGATTTGAGTATTTGATCTCAGTAAATCACATTGTCTGGACCCCTGAGAAAAGCCCTTGTGGCCCAAGGATGGACAGTCAGTTACTAACTGACCATTGCTATTCGACCATCGGCTTTATTTAAACTATAAAAGGTATGATTTATGTGGTCCTGTTCTGTCCTGTTGTAGGAACGCCTCCTGTTGTCCTTGTTACCGGCTCACATCGCTCGAGTGATGAAGGCTGAGATCATACAGAGGTTGCAAGGCCCAAACTTTGGCCAAGTGGAGAATGCTAACAACTTTCACAACTTGTATGTCCAACGGCACATCAACGTCAGGTCTGTGCCGAACGGAAATGTAACTGTAGTGTTTCTGTAATCCTGTAAAAGTGGACAAAACCATTGTCAACCATTCTCTACTATAATTTCTAGTCATCTTTCTCTGTGTTTCTATGTCCTAGTATATTGTATGCTGATATAGTAGGCTTCACTCGTTTGGCTAGCGACTGTTCTCCCGGAGAGTTGGTCCACATGCTTAATGAACTTTTCGGCAAATTTGATCAAATTGCCAAGGTAAACACCTCCTCACAGTCTCAGTAAAACTTTGCCAGCACATCCACATGCATGAGCAGGCAGACACAGTAATGGATCATCATGATTTAGCATTGTGCACATCCAATATCACTTTAAATCAATGTTTACTACATTATTTGACATTTTGACAGAATAAATGATTGAATCTGACTGTTTTCAAGTTTTATAACTCTGTATTTCCAAAGGAAAACGAATGCATGAGGATAAAAATTCTGGGAGACTGCTATTACTGTGTGTCTGGCCTGCCAGAGTCGCTTCCAAACCATGCCAAGAACTGTGTGAAAATGGGCCTTGACATGTGTGAAGCTATAAAGTAAGTACACACCATTATCCCTGTGTTTTCTGCTCTCTGGGGCCAGTAATAAGCCTGATGTGATGGTACTATAGCCTGATGTGATGGCATTATTACTGTATGTGTACATTGACAAGATGAAAATAAGCTGATGTTTCAGGTAACTGACCTGAGTCTAAATGAGCACTAACAACAAGAGAAGAAACAGTCAAATTATTGTTCCAAGCCCAAAGTCACTGCATCTAGGAATCATCTTGTTGTTTTAGGTTTTTTTTGGTAACTAATCGAACCTAGACATAGATTGTCAGATTGTATCGGCATGATTATTGTACATGATTCATGGCTTGTGGAATGGAAATCCGAAAAAATGGGAATCAGTATTAAGATTATTGCACACTGAGCATGTGTAACATGTTTGGTTTATCACTGAGCATGTGTAACATGTTTGGTTTATCACTGAGCATGTGTAACATGTTTGTTTATCATTGAGCATGTGTAACATGTTTGGTTTATCACTGAGCATGTGTAACATGTTTGGTTTATCACTGAGCATGTGTAATATGTTTGGTTTATCACTGAGCATGTGTAACATGTTTGGTTTATCACTGAGCATGTGTAACATGTTTGGTTTATCACTGAACTTGTGTAACATGTTTGGTTTATCACTGAGCATGTGTAACATGTTTGGTTTATCACTGAGCATGTGTAACATGTTTGGTTTATCACTGAGCATGTGTAACATGTTTGGTTTATCACTGAGCATGTGTAACATGTTTGGTTTATCACTGAACTTGTGTAACATGTTTGGTTTATCACTGAGCATGTGTAACATGTTTGGTTTATCACTGAGCATGTGTAACATGTTTGGTTTATCACTGAGCATGTGTAACATGTTTGGTTTATCACTGAGCATGTGTAACATGTTTGGTTTATCACTGAACTTGTGTAACATGTTTGGTTTATCACTGAGCATGTGTAACATGTTTGGTTTATCACTGAGCATGTGTAACATGTTTGGTTTATCACTGAGCATGTGTAATATGTTTGGTTTATCACTGAACTTGTGTAACATGTTTGGTTTATCACTGAGCATGTGTAACATGTTTGGTTTATCACTGAACTTGTGTAACATGTTTGGTTTATCACTGAGCATGTGTAACATGTTTGGTTTATCACTGAGCATGTGTAATATGTTTGGTTTATCACTGAACTTGTGTAACATGTTTGTTTATCACTGAGCATGTGTAACATGTTTGGTTTATCACTGAACTTGTGTAACATGTTTGGTTTATCACTGAGCATGTGTAACATGTTTGGTTTATCACTGAGCATGTGTAATATGTTTGGTTTATCACTGAACTTGTGTAACATGTTTGTTTATCACTGAGCATGTGTAACATGTTTGGTTTATCACTGAGCATGTGTAATATGTTTGGTTTATCACTGAGCATGTGTAACATGTTTGGTTTATCACTGAACATGTGTAACATGTTTGGTTTATCACTGAGCATGTGTAACATGTTTGGTTTATCATAGAAAAGTGCGAGATGCTACAGGAGTGGACATCAACATGCGTGTCGGAGTGCATTCTGGGAATGTCCTGTGTGGCGTCATCGGCCTCCAGAAATGGCAATACGATGTCTGGTCACATGATGTCACCTTGGCCAATCATATGGAGGCTGGGGGAGTTCCAGGGTAAGCAAAGCTAAATGGAAGTGAATTAAATGTTGTTTATACTTCATCTCTATAGTAATACTGCATAGCCCCTCATTAGGAATTTATCTTGAGATACTTGGTTCCCTACAAAACCTGACTTTGTTGCACAAAATAAGGACAAAGTAATGGTCACTACAATAGTTGTTGATGTGGAGTGCATGTTATGTTCATCCTGTGGGCTCCTGTGACTCACAATAAGATTTGTTCACATTTTTACATTTTAATTAACTAAAAGTTTTGGGTACAATAAACACAATTCAAAGGAGATAGAAGTCTCAATATTTGTCTTCTATGTTTCTCTCTCCGAATTTAATAACTAGTTTATTTGAAGCTCATATTGTATTATTGTGTTCATAATGTGTCTGTTGTGCGTGTGTCCTGTGTTGTGAGAGTGTGTCCTGTGTGTGTGTCCTGTGTTGTGAGTGTGTGTCCTGTGTTGTGAGTGTGTGTCCTGTGTTGTGAGTGTGTGTCCTGTGTTGTGAGTGTGTGTCCTGTGTTGTGAGTGTGTGTCCTGTGTTGTGAGTGTGTGTCCTGTGTTGTGAGAGTGTGTCCTGTGTTGTGCGTGTGTGTCCTGTGTTGTGAGTGTGTGTCCTGTGTTGTGAGTGTGTGTCCTGTGTTGTGAGAGTGTGTCCTGTGTTGTGCGTGTGTGTCCTGTGTTGTGAGTGTGTGTCCTGTGTTGTGAGTGTGTGTCCTGTGAGTGTGTGTCCTGTGAGTGTGTGTCCTGTGAGTGTGTGTCCTGTGTTCTGCGTTTTGATATTTTTTTTGCTTTTTTAATCTAAACTCCATGGAACCCGGGGGAGGCCAAAGACAAATTTCCAGAAACAGATAACAAAGTTGATCAAATCTAATCTTGTACACCTGGCTGGCAGACGAGCCTTCCTTATGCATGCTATCTCAGTAGCAGAGTAAGGACTGTTCTGCAGAGTAAGGACTGTTCTGCTGCCTGGCAGGCGGGTCCACATCACCTCGGTGACGCTGGAGCACCTCAAGGGGGCGTACCTGGTGGAGGACGGCGAGGGGCAGGAGAGAGACCCCTACCTCAAGGAGCACAGGGTCATCACCCACCTGGTCATCAACCCCAAGGTAGTCAACCACCTCCAAGCCAGGGTTCTGGAGGTTTTCAACAAGTCTTCTAACATAATGAATACCATAACAAATTAAAGTTAGTACTACAATTATTAGAAATTAAACTGCAACACGCACAACTTAACGTGGAAGTGACAGAAAGTGTGGATCCTCTTCCTGTGTGAATGATCAGGTGGAGCGCCGTAGCCCCCTGCACCAGTACCGGCCGCGCCACGCCCCCGACGGGGCCAAGATGAGGGCGTCGGTACGGATGACGCGCTACCTGGAGTCCTGGGGCGCTGCCAAGCCCTTCGCTAACCTGCACCACCGCGACAGCATGACCAACGACAACGGCAAGATCAACACGGCTGTAAGTGGCGTGTCAAGTACTTCATTGTGCTATTTTGTGTTAAACTAACGAAACATGATATGTTTACTTATGTTGTGTCATGTTAATTGTAACATGTAAAGTAAGTAAGTAAATTACTTAATTAGTTGTTCGACTGTGACAACTAAAATGTGTCACAGTCGCTGTGCAAGAAAAAACGATACATGGGTTCAAATCCTGCCTGGGCCCTTTGCTGCATGTCTTCCCCTCTCTCTCTCTCTCTCTCTCTCTCTCTCTCTCTCTCTCTCTCTCTCTCTCTCTCTCTCTCTCTCTCTCTGTCTTCCCCTCTCTCTCTCTCTCTCTCTCTCTCTCTCTCTCTCTCTCTCTCTCTATGTCTTCCCCTCTCTCTCTCTCTCTCTCTCTCTCTCTCTCTGTCTCTCCTTGCCTTTCCTGTCACACTTCAGTTAAAACTGTCCAATAAAGCAGGAAAATGCTCCCCAAAAGTTTTGAAAACAATTCAAAAATAAAACTACACATGCTTAAAACTCTTCTGTGCATTCTCTTGGCACCAGGATGTGCCCATGGGCCAGTACCATTTCCAGAGGAGATCTGAGAGGTAAGAGCCATGTATATATCTGTGGGTGTTTGGATACATGGATTGGGTTACGGTTACTATGATGTGGGTGTTTTGATACATGGATTGGGTTACGGTTACTATGAGAACGGTTTACAGGCATTTACATGTATTGAAATTGAACGTGTTACGTTTTTGTTATATACAAAAATATTGTATATAACAATTTCCAACATAATAGTTTTTAACACATTACTGTTGTCAGAGCTTGCCCAGTGTTCAAGGTACCATGTTTTGACTTCAATCTTTCTACAGTGTTTTCAATCTCTGAAAACAGGCTAATCCATACCGGATTAAACACAAAACACATCCTATTACCCCAAGAAGTTTTGTACTCATGTCTTTATGTGCTTAATTTTAATATTAATTCTTTGAAGCTCGCTGTGTTTGACAAGACCAATTTGTAACCAGACATCAAAGTCACAACAACAAAGCTGGTTTAAATAACCCAAAAATGGGTCACTGTCCTAAGGATTTGTGGTGCTCACTTTAAATGGATTTACGGGTAATTCATTCAGGTACTTCAGTTTTTACAATGTGTCAATAATTACAGAATGTTCTTATTATTGTTCTCCTATTAAGAACCAAATCTCAAAAGAAGAGATTTGAAGAAGAATTCAATGAGAGGATGATTCGAACTTTTGATGGAATTAATTCCCAAAAGTAAGTGAGTTAAAGTTGGAGGTTTCATTACTGGAGGCGAAGCTTTGTTGAAGTGTTTAATAACGCCGTGTCTTAACACCTGTGTGTTTCAGACAATGGCTCAAATCAGAGGACATTCAGAGAATATCATTATTCTTTCACAACAAGGTGTTAGAGAAAGAGGTAAGATGTCACATTTGATATTTTCAGATATTTTCCGTGTTCTGGATGGGTTCAGAACATTGTATTGCCTATTTGATACTTGTCTTCAAAATAAAATAAAACGACATTTAGTTGTAGATGCTCCCTTAGACTTTCTTTCTTTCCTCTCCTGCAGTACAGAGCGACTACTTTACCTGCTTTTAAGTACTATGTCACCTGTGCTTTTTTCATCTTCGTCTGCATCTTTATCGTTCAAATTCTGGTCTTGCCAAAGTAAGTGTGATTTATCTCTGCTATTCCGCTAACATCCTTATATGAACCCACAGTTTAAAGTTTATTCCTGACAAAACTCATTAAAGTTTCTGCCATGGAGTGTCTTCACATCTATCTTTACCTTTCTTTGGTTGATGGTGTGAATTGACATATCCTTCTCTACAGAACCGCAGTCCTGGGGTTGTCCTTTGGGACGGCTCTTGTTTTTCTGTCCCTGATTCTGCTAGTATGTTTTACTGGCCATTTTATGGTGAGTAGGAAACTGCAGCCATCTCAAATATTTTTCCAAAGCGTACTTTGGTGTAAAACGACGTAGACCTGTTTTCCGATCACCGAAGAGCCTGAATGCAAACACAATCATGTCATCCTCATCCACGTACAGTTTAATGATAAAGATTGTGAAAACAGCTGGACCTAAAATTTACTACATTAGTGACAGACTAAACTAAAACATGTTTTCTTGATCATTCTTATATTCCTGTATGTTAGCTTGGTACACTGGCTTGGAGATGGTTCAGTAATTGTCAGTAATTGCTGATTGTGACACCCTCCTCTCCCTCCTGTCTCACTACACGCCAAGCTCATTATTTGTAGTAGTGCGGCAAAAATACAAATAGGCATCTGTTTCAGAACGACAGTAGAGAGAGGCACAGTTTCCTGTATGGAAATCCTGTCCATTTTCAGGAATCAAAATAACAGAATATTTCATCCAAGCTACAATGAGTATGCAGCTTTATTGCTAGGTCTGTCAACTGCATGTCTATCGAACCCCCATGCCAGCCCTTTACTGTTGTGATGATGGAACAACAACAAGAACAGCCTTTGTGGTAGCAAAACATAAGCCTGTGTTGAAAGCCTCAAGAATCCTTGATGTCACTGAGGAAGTGCTTTGACATCAAATGTTCTCATTTCTGGCTGTATCATGTGCAAGAATGACACTTTCTTATTTTTTTTTTTGGGGGGGGGGGGGGGTCTGAATATTCTGTTCTTGTTACTTCCTTAGCATTGCAGTAAAGGTGCCTCCATTTCCTGGCTTTGGCTTCTGAGGTCGTCTAGCATCATCGCTAACAAGCCATGGCTCCGTATCAGTCTGACTATGACCACCACGGTCCTGATCCTGGGGATGTCTGTCTTCAACATGGTGAGCTGCACGGCTGCAAAGGAAAAGGGTTCATTCAGTCGCTTTCTGTTTAGTCACACTGATCACACCAGATCTGAATAGAGACATTGGCTGGGTCCCAAACCCATTATGCCACACTGCTTAGTGTGCCAGAAAAACACTATGTCTAAACACATTGTTTGTGTAATAGAGCAGGCCAAAAATACCAGGACGTCCTAATATATGCAATAGCGTTTTGCAGAATGCGAACCATCATGCTTCTCTGGCTGTTCAGACCCACAACCAGTGGAAGAGGAGTCAACTGAGAAGACAGTTGTACAATAGCACATCGGTCTGACCATGCCTGCCCCAGTCTAAGGCACACTTATATGACCAAGTAGGAGGTCATAACTGTGTACATACTGCATGCAATATGTACTTCGTAAAGCCGGCTGCCGCGCATACTAAAAGGATGCGATTTGGGACGCAGCCTTTAGTCCATCTCTAAGCCTCAGTACCCTAAACCCTACGTTAAGCAGAAACAACTAAGAATATACTCGCAAACACCAATGGCAGAATCCTCCTGATGTTCACAAACCATTTCAGAATTGACATGATAGAGGAGCAATGGCTTATTTTAAGTTCTTTAGGGAAGTTTTCCCCAAATTGTCCCTGTAGAGAGAACTCTGTCACACGGACGTGACTGGTTCTTGAGACGTTTACGTCCCCTGTGGGCTTTACGGCCCGGTGCGGTCTAAACGACTTTAGTTTGAAAGTGACAAGTTTGAGGTGTGGTCTGCAGCGCCACCTATGCTCTGATAAGGTCTGTGCTTTTTAACAAATGTAAGTCTTTGTAGTCTCTCGTGTCAGTGTGACAAAGAAGAGAAAGTAGAAGAAAAAGAAGTTAAAATCAATCATTGCTCCAATTGCGTTGAGCTGTTGTGTACATGTGTGAGATAAATGTCTCTACCATGTCAATTACTTACTGATTATTGGCTGCATGGGTGGTTGATATGATGCTGGCTTTATCATAAAGTTGTGATTCGATGTTGACCTTTGACCTTTACTGCAGTTCTTCCTGGACAATGACATGATGGCTCCAGCTGCCGTTTACAATTCAACCAATGAGACAATGTTTTACAAGAACGGCCAACCAATCATGTTTAATGACAAGAACTATTTCTACCTTCCAGTAAGTCAGTGCCAGTGTCCTCTGTCACAAGTACATGATCAGTCGTCTGTTTTGTGGAGCACAGAATGGAAGCAGTATGAATGAGATGGCCTTTTCTTTTCCCCACCAGTACTTCATCTATAGCTGCATCCTGGGCTTGATGTCCTGTTCTGTTTTCCTGAGGATCAACTACGAGCTGAAAATGGTCATCATGCTAACAGCTGTCGTTGTGTACAACATCATCTTTCTTCAGACGCACGGCTTCCTGCTAGATGAGTACAGCAAGTTCCTCTACAAGGCAGACGTTCTGGACAGGTGGGCACAAACGTAACAGATAAACAAATATAGAATCAGAACCAGGAAATGCATTTCCCGAAAAAGAATATCTTATTCCATATATCTGATTTGTTGAGGGAGGATGGGATTGAAACCTGAGCTGTTCTAATGACACGGTATGTCAAAGCACATGCAGATTCCCATCTCCCAGCAGGGACAGTCGTGTATGAAGGGAGAGCCATGGCAGGAGCTGTTCAGTTATCTCCCCATTTTAAATAGATGATCAAGGTCAACAAGTGTTCTTATTTGTGGTTGTGGGGTTCTGTGTGTGTTCTGGTTCTGGTGATGCGTTTAGCTGGTGGTGGAGTTGTATGGTCTAGAGCTTACTGGTTCTGACGCGTGACGTTACATTAAACTCCCTGGTTCTGATGCGTGACGTTACATTAAACTCCCTGGTTCTGACGCGTGACGTTACATTAAACTCCCTGGTTCTGACGCGTGACGTTACATTAAACTCCCTGGTTCTGACGCGTGACGTTACATTAAACTCCCTGGTTCTGACGCGTGACGTTACATTAAACTCCCTGGTTCTGACGCGTGACGTTACATTAAACTCCCTGGTTCTGACGCGTGACGTTACATTAAACTCCCTGGTTCTGACGCGTGACGTTACATTAAACTCCCTGGTTCTGACGCGTGACGTTACATTAAACTCCCTGGCTCTAACACGTTTGTCTCCGGTTCTGATCCTTCGAGGCCGGGAGTTCTGAAGAACCTGAAGACTATGGGCTCCTTCTCCCTCCTCATCTTCTTCATCACCCTGCTGGTGCTCGCCAGACAGGTACGTCAGATGCTCTATTTAGCAACCCCCCCTCTCCCACCCTCCCGCCATCACAGACTGGATGTCATCGTCTAAAGATACTTTCAGTCTTTTGTGCTCTATTTTTACGTTCTAATTTTGGTTAAGGCTTTGTTGTTTTGACATCAAGGTTTCCTCCGTATTTCTAAGATTTGTAACTCAAAGTAAATTTAATAATAGCTACCTTTCCAAATATGATCATTTAATAGTTTCATCTAAAAGCTGAGAACATACTGTAGCTAAATGTCAGGAAGAGATCCATCAGGGATAATTATGGATAGAGTTGGATAGGACTCATAAAACAGTGAAATGTGTCTGCACAAGAAAATTCCATCTTCGAATCTCCTCTACTGTAGATCTGGGAAGATTATAGGTCAGTGGGGTATGAGTATCGTCAGTGGTTAGAGCGTTTGACTGTATATCATATCAACAGCTCCTAGGTTCAAATCCTGCCTTTATGTTGCTCTGAATAACAGGGTCTGCAAAATAAATATATTCTCATTATTATAAACTGTGTACTAGTGTAAAGGGGTAAATTATCATCTGACACTGCACCAGACACACGGTTTAAGAGCTTGTTTATATCGTTAAACTTTAAAGTAGGAGGCTTGGCATGCATGGAATAGCAGGTGAATACATATCAGAAAAGGACTTTCTCTCACCTCTCCCCTCTCCTCTCCTCACCTCTCCCCTCTCCTCTCCTCTCCTGTACTCTCTCCTATACTCTTTTCTCTACTCTACTCTCTTCTCTACTCTCTCTCCTCTCTCCTCTCCCTCCCCTCACCTCTCCTCTCCTATCTCCCCTCACCTCTCCTCTCTCCCCTCCCCTCTCCTCTACTCTCTCCTATCCCCTCTCCTCTCCCCTCACCTCTCCTCTCTCCCCTCTCCTCTCCTATCTCCTCTCCCCTCACCTCTCCTCTCTCCCCTCTCCTGTCCTCTCCCCTCTCCTCTACTCTCTCCTCTCCCCTCTCCCCTCCCCTCACCTCTCCTCTCTCCCCTCCCCTCTCCTCTCGCTCCAGCTAATCTTCTCTAACAAAGGAACAGAAGAAACGGTTGTGTCACAATGGTTGCTTGCTAGTCTGGTCAGGAACGTTGGAGAACGTTGTTGATAAGCGACCCCTTTGCTCTGCTGCTGTGGTGTGCACTAACCGAGCTGCTGTCACGAGTCTTCAGTCTCTTCTCTTGTCCTCTTGTAACAGAATGAATATTACTGTAGGTTGGACTTCCTGTGGAAGAACAAGTTCAAGAGGGAGTGTGAGGAGATCGAGACGATGGAGAACCTCAACAGGGTTCTGCTGGAGAACGTCCTACCCGCCCACGTCGCGGAACACTTCCTGGCGCGCAACTGGAAGAACGAGGTGAGGGAAGATGGTGCCGGAATGACTTTGCAACGACCATCTTTTGTAAACACTGCTTTAGCCAGCAACACCACTGAAAATGTAGCAGTTCGATATGGATATCTTCATATTATGTGTCTGTACAATTTGATGCCTTTGTATTTTCAGGATTTGTATCATCAGTCATATGACCTGGTGTGCGTCCTGTTTGCCTCTATCCCGGACTTCAAGGAGTTTTACACTGAGTCAGATGTCAATAAGGAAGGCTTGGAATGCCTCAGATTACTCAATGAGATCATCGCAGATTTTGATGAGGTAACATAATCCATGTGTATTCATGTTTTTTTTTGTAATGATCAAAAGACATACTTGATTAGTAACCTTCCAGAGAACTTTGTTGCAGTTGCTGTCCAAGCCCAAGTTTAGCGGTGTGGAGAAGATCAAGACCATCGGAAGCACGTACATGGCAGCCACTGGACTCAACGCATCACCAGGACCTGAACACACACAGGTAACCTCCATCACCAGGACCTGAACACACACAGGTAACCTCCATCACCAGGACCTGAACACACACAGGTAACCTCCATCACCAGGACCTGAACACACACAGGTAACCTCCATCACCAGGACCTGAACACACACAGGTAACCTCCATCACCAGGACCTGAACACACACAGGTAACCTCCATCACCAGGACCTGAACACACACAGGTAACCTCCATCACCAGGACCTGAACACACACAGGTAACCTCCATCACCAGGACCTGAACACACACAGGTAACCTCCATCACCAGGACCTGAACACACACAGGTAACCTCCATCACCAGGACCTGAACACACACAGGTAACCTCCATCACCAGGACCTGAACACACACAGGTAACCTCCATCACCAGGACCTGAACACACACAGGTAACCTCCATCACCAGGACCTGAACACACACAGGTAACCTCCATCACCAGGACCTGAACACACACAGGTAACCTCCATCACCAGGACCTGAACACACACAGGTAACCTCCATCACCAGGACCTGAACACACACAGGTAACCTCCATCACCAGGACCTGAACACACACAGGTAACCTCCATCACCAGGACCTGAACACACACAGGTAACCTCCATCACCAGGACCTGAACACACACAGGTAACCTCCATCACCAGGACCTGAACACACACAGGTAACCTCCATCACCAGGACCTGAACACACACAGGTAACCTCCATCACCAGGACCTGAACACACACAGGTAACCTCCATCACCAGGACCTGAACACACACAGGTAACCTCCATCACCAGGACCTGAACACACACAGGTAACCTCCATCACCAGGACCTGAACACACACAGGTAACCTCAAAACTGGTTCATACATAGTTAGCAAAATAGTTGAAATCCTAGGATGTTAAAATCCTAGGTTCACTTGCTGATGAAAAGTGGAATACATGCATGCATGTATTGTTCATTATCCTTAATTTCCTGTGAAGTTTAGAAAACAAATCAGATCCTTACTTCAAGGTGTAGTTGTGTTTGTTCCAGGATGACAGACAGTATATGCACATTGGTACCATGGTGGAGTTCGCCTTTGCCTTGGTGGGCAAGCTTGACGTCATCAACAAGCATTCCTTCAACGACTTCAAACTCAGAGTTGGTGAGCATCTACACACATGGTTTAACGATGGGGATCGTAATAGCTCAGTGGTTAGAGTATTTTTACTGCGGATCAAGGGGTCACAGGTTTGACACCCACTATACGTCGCTCTGGATATAAGCGGCTACTAAATAAACATGTTATTGTTATGATGACAGTATTAAAGGATTTTCATGAAACCCACTTCACCCAGTATGGGTGTGAATAACCTGAGATTAAAGTAGGTTGGTAAAGACTCAAAGATCATTTGTGTGGAGGAGGATGTGTGTGTGTTTTTGATGTGTGTCTGTGTTCACGCATCTTTACCTCCACAGTACCCTGGAAACAAAAACTAGAGTGAACCATAGCAGTGAAACTTTACATAAGCATGTAAAGCATGACTGATGACTGATGGATCAGGATAGGTGTAGCTCAGTGGTTAGAGCACCTGACTACAATGTTGAAATACCCCCCGTACGTCGCTTGATGAAAGTGCGGGCTAAATTAGCACATTCCGTCTCCCTCAGGTATCAACCACGGGCCGGTCATCGCAGGAGTGATCGGAGCCCAGAAACCCCAGTACGACATCTGGGGGAACACGGTGAATGTAGCCAGCAGGATGGACAGCACCGGGGTCCTGGGCAAAATACAGGTGACTGACTACCTGCCCGATACGTCGCTAATATGAAACCTGCATCTTTATTGATCTACTTTATACATTCGGTTTCTTTAACCCTTGTGTTATCTTCGGGTCATTCTGACCCATCAGTCATTGTGACCCTGCGACCATCGTATTGCGACAACTTTACCGCATACAAAAACAAAGTGAAGCATTTTCTTTTAACCGTTGGGCTGTCTCAGACCCCCCACATTGCAAAGGTTAAAATAAAATAATTTTTTATTTGTTTTTGTATTGGGTAAAATTGGGTAAACACAACGATGGTTCGTTATGAACCTTTGGGTCATGTGACCCGAAGGCAGCACGAGGGTTAAGAGCATTGCAGATAGTTTGTAGGCTTTTCTCGACCAGTTTCTTACAGAACGTTTTGATGATGATGTATTTCCTAAGATATACACCCCAAGAATGTTTGGTGTCAGTGCACAGTTTGAATTAACTTCAGAGTAACTAATGATTAGTGAAGTTAACGCACTGAAGACAATCAGCCCGTAACCAGCATTTGACTTTTAGTGAGGTTAAAGACAGACATAAATCATAGCCCTGGGACATTGCAATATTCCAAGCAGGGCGATAGTCACATAAATAAGGGTATTTTGTCTTGGTCACCGAAGTCCGAACCTTGGGTCCCTTAAGTCTAGATACAGCCCAGCCAGCAAGTACACAGTCTGGGAGGGTATAGCTCAGCGGCTGCTAATCAAAAGATTGCAGTTTCGAATCCACCTCTGTACGTCTGGTTGGATGAAAGCTTCTGCTGGGTGAACATGTTGATCAGTACGAGACAAACAGCTTGGTCTGTCTCTTCACTAAAGGAGAGACAGAGTTCAGCTGCGTTCAGGGTTTTCTAAGCGTTAGCAAACTGGAGACTGTAGAGAGAGTTCAGCTGCGTTCAGGGTTTTCTAAGCGTTAGCAAACTGGAGACTGTAGAGAGAGTTCAGCTGCGTTCAGGGTTTTCTAAGCGTTAGCAAACTGGAGACTGGAGAGAGAGTTCAGCTGCGTTCAGGGTTTTCTAAGCGTTAGCAAACTGGAGACTGGAGAGAGAGTTCAGCTGCGTTCAGGGTTTTCTAAGCGTTAGCAAACTGGAGACTGGAGAGAGAGTTCAGCTGCGTTCAGGGTTTTCTAAGCGTTAGCAAACTGGAGACTGTAGAGAGAGTTCAGCTGCGTTCAGGGTTTTCTAAGGGTTAGCAAACTGGAGACTGTAGAGAGAGTTCAGCTGCGTTCAGGGTTTTCTAAGCGTTAGCAAACTGGAGACTGGAGAGAGAGTTCAGCTGCGTTCAGGGTTTTCTAAGCGTTAGCAAACTGGAGACTGGAGAGAGAGTTCAGCTGCGTTCAGGGTTTTCTAAGCGTTAGCAAACTGGAGACTGGAGAGAGAGTTCAGCTGCGTTCAGGGTTTTGTAAGCGTTAGCAAACTGGAGACTGGAGAGAGAGTTCAGCTGGGTTCAGGGTTTTCTAAGCGTTAGCAAACTGGAGACTGTAGAGAGAGTTCAGCTGCGTTCAGGGTTTTCTAAGCGTTAGCAAACTGGAGACTGTAGAGAGAGTTCAGCTGCGTTCAGGGTTTTCTAAGTGTTAGCAAACTGGAGACTGTAGAGAGAGTTCAGCTGCGTTCAGGGTTTTCTAAGCGTTAGCAAACTGGAGACTGTAGAGAGAGTTCAGCTGCGTTCAGGGTTTTCTAAGCGTTAGCAAACTGGAGACTGTAGAGAGAGTTCAGCTGCGTTCAGGGTTTTCTAAGCGTTAGCAAACTGGAGACTGGAGAGAGAGTTCAGCTGGGTTCAGGGTTTTCTAAGCGTTAGCAAACTGGAGACTGTAGAGAGAGTTCAGCTGCGTTCAGGGTTTTCTAAGCGTTAGCAAACTGGAGACTGGAGAGAGAGTTCAGCTGGGTTCAGGGTTTTCTAAGCGTTAGCAAACTGGAGACTGTAGAGAGAGTTCAGCTGCGTTCAGGGTTTTCTAAGCGTTAGCAAACTGGAGACTGGAGAGAGAGTTCAGCTGGGTTCAGGGTTTTCTAAGCGTTAGCAAACTGGAGACTGTATAGAGAGTTCAGCTGCGTTCAGGGTTTTCTAAGCGTTAGCAAACTGGAGACTGGAGAGAGAGTTCAGCTGGGTTCAGGGTTTTCTAAGCGTTAGCAAACTGGAGACTGTAGAGAGAGTTCAGCTGCGTTCAGGGTTTTCTAAGTGTTAGCAAACTGGAGACTGTAGAGAGAGTTCAGCTGCGTTCAGGGTTTTCTAAGCGTTAGCAAACTGGAGACTGGAGAGAGAGTTCAGCTGGGTTCAGGGTTTTCTAAGCGTTAGCAAACTGGAGACTGTAGAGAGAGTTCAGCTGCGTTCAGGGTTTTCTAAGCGTTAGCAAACTGGAGACTGGAGAGAGAGTTCAGCTGGGTTCAGGGTTTTCTAAGCGTTAGCAAACTGGAGACTGTAGAGAGAGTTCAGCTGCGTTCAGGGTTTTCTAAGCGTTAGCAAACTGGAGACTGGAGAGAGAGTTCAGCTGGGTTCAGGGTTTTCTAAGCGTTAGCAAACTGGAGACTGTAGAGAGAGTTCAGCTGCGTTCAGGGTTTTCTAAGCGTTAGCAAACTGGAGACTGGAGAGAGAGTTCAGCTGGGTTCAGGGTTTTCTAAGCGTTAGCAAACTGGAGACTGTAGAGAGAGTTCAGCTGCGTTCAGGGTTTTCTAAGTGTTAGCAAACTGGAGACTGTAGAGAGAGTTCAGCTGCGTTCAGGGTTTTCTAAGCGTTAGCAAACTGGAGACTGGAGAGAGAGTTCAGCTGGGTTCAGGGTTTTCTAAGCGTTAGCAAACTGGAGACTGTAGAGAGAGTTCAGCTGCGTTCAGGGTTTTCTAAGCGTTAGCAAACTGGAGACTGGAGAGAGAGTTCAGCTGGGTTCAGGGTTTTCTAAGCGTTAGCAAACTGGAGACTGTAGAGAGAGTTCAGCTGCGTTCAGGGTTTTCTAAGCGTTAGCAAACTGGAGACTGGAGAGAGAGTTCAGCTGGGTTCAGGGTTTTCTAAGCGTTAGCAAACTGGAGACTGTAGAGAGAGTTCAGCTGCGTTCAGGGTTTTCTAAGTGTTAGCAAACTGGAGACTGTAGAGAGAGTTCAGCTGCGTTCAGGGTTTTCTAAGCGTTAGCAAACTGGAGACTGTAGAGAGAGTTCAGCTGCGTTCAGGGTTTTCTAAGCGTTAGCAAACTGGAGACTGTAGAGAGAGTTCAGCTGCGTTCAGGGTTTTCTAACCGTTAGCAAACTGGAGACTGGAGAGAGAGTTCAGCTGCGTTCAGGGTTTTGTAAGCGTTAGCAAACTGGAGACTGGAGAGAGAGTTCAGCTGCGTTCAGGGTTTTGTAAGCGTTAGCAAACTGGAGACTGGAGAGAGAGTTCAGCTGCGTTCAGGGTTTTCTAAGCGTTAGCAAACTGGAGACTGGAGACTGGAGAGAGAGTTCAGCTGCGTTCAGGGTTTTCTAAGCGTTAGCAAACTGGAGACTGTAGAGAGAGTTCAGCTGCGTTCAGGGTTTTCTAAGCGTAGAGGTAGTCAGGTGGCTGAGCGGTGAGGGAATTGGGCTAGTAATCTGAAGGTTGCTAGTTCGATTCCCGGTCATGCCAACTGACGTTGTGTCCTTGGGCAAGGCACTTCACCCTACTTGCCTCGGGGGGAATGTCCCTGTACTTACTGTAAGTCGCTCTGGATAAGAGCGTCTGCTAAATGACTAAAATGTAAAATGTAAATGTAAAAAAATGGAGAGAGAGTTCAGCTGCGTTCAGGGTTTTCTAAGCGTTAGCAAACTGGAGACTGTAGAGAGAGTTCAGCTGCGTTCAGGGTTTTCTAAGCGTTAGCAAACTGGAGACTGTAGAGAGAGTTCAGCTGCGTTCAGGGTTTTCTAAGCGTTAGCAAACTGGAGACTGGAGAGAGAGTTCAGCTGCGTTCAGGGTTTTCTAAGCGTTAGCAAACTGGAGACTGGAGAGAGAGTTCAGCTGCGTTCAGGGTTTTCTAAGCGTTAGCAAACTGGAGACTGGAGAGAGAGTTCAGCTGCGTTCAGGGTTTTCTAAGCGTTAGCAAACTGGAGACTGTAGAGAGAGTTCAGCTGCGTTCAGGGTTTTCTAAGGGTTAGCAAACTGGAGACTGTAGAGAGAGTTCAGCTGCGTTCAGGGTTTTCTAAGCGTTAGCAAACTGGAGACTGGAGAGAGAGTTCAGCTGCGTTCAGGGTTTTCTAAGCGTTAGCAAACTGGAGACTGGAGAGAGAGTTCAGCTGCGTTCAGGGTTTTCTAAGCGTTAGCAAACTGGAGACTGGAGAGAGAGTTCAGCTGCGTTCAGGGTTTTCTAAGCGTTAGCAAACTGGAGACTGGAGAGAGAGTTCAGCTGCGTTCAGGGTTTTCTAAGCGTTAGCAAACTGGAGACTGTAGAGAGAGTTCAGCTGCGTTCAGGGTTTTCTAAGCGTTAGCAAACTGGAGACTGGAGAGAGAGTTCAGCTGCGTTCAGGGTTTTGTAAGCGTTAGCAAACTGGAGACTGGAGAGAGAGTTCAGCTGGGTTCAGGGTTTTCTAAGCGTTAGCAAACTGGAGACTGTAGAGAGAGTTCAGCTGCGTTCAGGGTTTTCTAAGCGTTAGCAAACTGGAGACTGTAGAGAGAGTTCAGCTGCGTTCAGGGTTTTCTAAGCGTTAGCAAACTGGAGACTGTAGAGAGAGTTCAGCTGCGTTCAGGGTTTTCTAAGCGTTAGCAAACTGGAGACTGTAGAGAGAGTTCAGCTGCGTTCAGGGTTTTCTAAGCGTTAGCAAACTGGAGACTGTAGAGAGAGTTCAGCTGCGTTCAGGGTTTTCTAAGCGTTAGCAAACTGGAGACTGTAGAGAGAGTTCAGCTGCGTTCAGGGTTTTCTAACCGTTAGCAAACTGGAGACTGGAGAGAGAGTTCAGCTGCGTTCAGGGTTTTGTAAGCGTTAGCAAACTGGAGACTGGAGAGAGAGTTCAGCTGCGTTCAGGGTTTTGTAAGCGTTAGCAAACTGGAGACTGGAGAGAGAGTTCAGCTGCGTTCAGGGTTTTCTAAGCGTTAGCAAACTGGAGACTGGAGACTGGAGAGAGAGTTCAGCTGCGTTCAGGGTTTTCTAAGCGTTAGCAAACTGGAGACTGTAGAGAGAGTTCAGCTGCGTTCAGGGTTTTCTAAGCGTAGAGGTAGTCAGGTGGCTGAGCGGTGAGGGAATCGGGCTAGTAATCTGAAGGTTGCTAGTTCGATTCCCGGTCATGCCAACTGACGTTGTGTCCTTGGGCAAGGCACTTCACCCTACTTGCCTCGGGGGGAATGTCCCTGTACTTACTGTAAGTCGCTCTGGATAAGAGCGTCTGCTAAATGACTAAAATGTAAAATGTAAATGTAAAAAAATGGAGAGAGAGTTCAGCTGCGTTCAGGGTTTTCTAAGCGTTAGCAAACTGGAGACTGTAGAGAGAGTTCAGCTGCGTTCAGGGTTTTCTAAGCGTTAGCAAACTGGAGACTGGAGAGAGAGTTCAGCTGCGTTCAGGGTTTTCTAAGCGTTAGCAAACTGGAGACTGTAGAGAGTTCAGCTAACACCTAATAACCAGTTCAGACCCAGCGGTACTAGCAAAGCCTCTCTGAGGCATGAAGGTCAGAGGATTGTGTTTATATGAATAGAGAAAAACAAACATGACACAGCCAATAGCTGCTATTACAGGCTGGCAGATACGTCCTTGAACTGTGGCTGTCGCCAGAACACAGTCGCTTACAGCAGGAACACACATATACTATGAATGGATAATAAGACATGATACACGAACAGACAATAAGGTCCGCGCTGCTCTACTGGTAGTGATGAACATAAGCACGTATGACTCATGTTCCACACGCGTGTGCCCTCCAGGTGACGGAGGAGACGGGGCGGATCCTGCGGGCGCTGGGCTACACCTGCTCCTGCAGAGGAGTCATTAACGTGAAGGGGAAAGGCGATCTGAAGACCTACTACGTCCACACGGAGATGAGCCGCTCGCTCTCTCAGGGGAACCTCCTGCCCTGACACGCCGCCTCCATGTCGCCATGGTGTCCACGGCCTCACCCCTCGCCATGGCAACCGGCCCTGCGGAGCCAGCAGCGAAGAGACACTGTGTTTGTTTCTGTGGGTCTCTCTGCCCGGTCCCTTACTACGCACACTCTTGGGTGTAGTCACACACAGTCCAGTACTGTTTGGGGATAAACATTTTTTAGTGAACGTGTGTGTGGTCTTGACGCTGGACTTATTTGGGAATTATTTTTGGTTTTTGTAAGAGAAGACAACCAGAAATGTTTTATGATGCTTTAATGCCATTGTTTTTGTAAAATAAACATTTGTATGTATTTAATGTGCAAAGGTTTAGTTTTTTCTTCTTCTCAGAGTGCCGTGAAGGTTTTAAAGCTGGAGGACAGTTTTGTCTTTGTCTCATGGGTTAACTGGTGAACAGGACCCTATTAGATCAGCACCAGGACATCTCAGGTGTATGCAATGTAGAGGGTCTCCCATGTACCATTAAGGCTAGGCTAACGCAGGGGTTCAAATCCCACCTAAGCGATTTCTTGCACGTCTTCCCCATCTCTCCCTCTCCGCCTGCCTCCCTGTCTGTCTGTCTGCCTCCCTGCCTCCCTGTCTGTCTGCCTGCTTGTCTGCCTGTCTGTCTGTCTGTCTGCCTTTCTTCCTGATGTGTGAATGACTGCACAAACCATTAAAGCTGATGCCTGATGCAGGGGCTTGGGTTCAAATCCCACTGAGGCAAATTCCTGCATGCCCCCCCCCCCCCTTCTTACCTGTCTCTCTCTAACTATCAATAAAAAACACAATCAAAAGCTCAAAAAGGCCCAAAACATAGAAAAACTTAAAAACGTTCAAATAGAAGTGTTTCCTGTGTGGAGGGCGACCCCTGTGACAGGCCGCGGAGCTCGGGATGCTACTTGACGTCACACAGCAGCGCCACGCCTCGGAGGATCCAGTACTCTGGAGGCAGAGACGTCCGCAGGTCGATGGCAGCGATGAAGTTCATGTCCATCCTCACAGGTTTCTTGTAGATGGGACAGGGGTACAGCCTGGGGTCTCTGAGTCCTGGGAGGAGACGGTGCATATTACACAAGCTCACAAACACACCTGCAATTGGATATATATTGCAATAATTCAATATAGATATTTTATTTGACAGGCGTGTACGCGTTTTTATCCGGAGCGATGTCCAGGTAGTGCTTACAGCTATACAATATTAGAATTCATAAAAAATAATAGAAATAATAATAGAAAATCCAGCAGAGGACCAAGGATCAGAAGTGCATAGTTCTACTGTAGTTCTACTGTGTTTTGGTGGTCAGAGTCAAAGAACAGTTTGTATTTACAAGAAACATGAGTGGCTAATATGATCATTTCAATAGCTTCTAAGGTCAGTGTTAGTTCTATGGGGAGATGCCAGTTTTCTGGGGCACCTTACAGCACAGCTGACTGGAGCTACTGAGCTGTGACAGCGCTCAGACGAGTCCATATCACAAGGGTTGGGTTTGTCTACGGCAGGATGAGTGTGGTGTGTGTTTAGTCAGCATACTGCAGTCTGTGTGTTATACTAACACAGCAGTATCTATACCTTCTGCCTCTATAGCAGCCAAACAAACACAATCGACATAGCAGACGCTTCTATCCAAAGGAGAGGGGGGATTACGCTCTAACCACTAAGCTTCTCCTGCGTTCCCTCGGCCGTCCTGCTCACCGTTGTTCTCGGCGTACATCCTGACCACGGGCATCATCTCAAACAGGACCTTGGGTTTGGAGTCCAGGAGCCGGCAGCTCCTGCGGTCCCAGCCCGCGCCCTCCAGGTACAGGCCGTACACATACACGCCCTCGGACGGGGGCTGGGGGATGTCATCCTTCATCCACCTGGTCACCTCGTTACACAGCACCATGCGGTCCAGGGCCCAGCCTTTGTTGGCTCGGGTTATCTCCTGCGGAGGGGTGGGGGTGGGGGGGGGGACAGTCGATTTAGAAGGGGTCAAACTTTTTCGAGGGGGTTAGATGATTTAGACGGGGTTAGACGGTTTCAAAGAGGTCAGAGACTTTTAAAAGAGGTCAGACAGTTTAAAAGAGGTCAGACAGTTTAGAAGAGGTCAGACAGTTTAGAAGAGGTCAGACATTTTAGAAGAGGTTAGACAGTTTAGAAGAGGTTAGACAGTTTAGAAGAGGTCAGACAGTTTAGAAGAGGTTAGACAGTTTAGAAGAGGTCAGACAGTTTAGAAGAGGTCAGACAGTTTAGCTTGGACGTGGATAACTCCTTCATCCAGACCCTGACTAATGACCTCACTAAAAACCCATTGAACTTTTACAGTACATGTCCCCCCCCCTGCCCCAAGATCAAGCATGCAAGCATGAAAAGTGCCTTTTTGAACCAAACAGAGTCTAGTCTATTAAAGGACTGTGTTGTAGGAGGACCTGCCTCTCCTCCTCAGTGAAGGGGAAGCGCTGGGCTCCTACCTGTCTCATGGCTGTCAGGAAGCCCTGGGGGTTAAAGAAGCCGGTCATCCAGAAGCAGTTGGGACGCCCCTCAAAGACCCACGCCTGGAACTGTCGGTTCCTCTCCAGCAGCTCTGTGAACCAGAACCCCAGGGTGCTGGAGGCCCACGACGCCTGGAACACAGGCCACAGGTGCACGCTCAGACCTGCTCATTCATGCACCGCAGAGCCAAGGCCCGGAACTCAATAGTGAGTTCTAGAACAGCCAGGACAACCTCAACATTCTGGTTTCTTTCTAATAATCCCCATCGACTTTTGGATCGTTTTTCCCCCCGCTGATTGAATAAAAAAAATTAGCCTTGACAGTTTAACGGGATGTCAAACTTCTTGCCATCTGTCTGATAAACATATTATTTTCCAGACTGCCTGAGGGCTGGTGAGAACTGAGATGTTATTTCAATGATGTTCACGTTATGTGTCAGATGCTGTATACACACACACCCTCTCTCTCTCTAAACGCACACATACACACTCTCTCTCTGAACGCACACACACACACTCTCTCTCTGAACGCACACACACTCTCTCTCTGAACGCACACACACACTCTCTCTCTCTGAACGCACACACACACTCTCTC
>NC_090055.1:19858565-19886065 GCF_038355195.1 Osmerus mordax | reverse complement strand
CACAACACACCTCCACACACACAACACACACTGCACACCTCCACACACACAACACACCTCCACACACACAACACACCTCCACACACACAACACACCTCCACACACACTGCACACCTCCAAATACAACACACCTCCACACACACTACACACCTCCACACACACAACACACCTCCACACACACAACACACCTCCACACACACTGCACACCTCCAAATACAACACACCTCCACACACACAACACACCTCCACACATACAACACACAACACAGTTAATCTGCCCCCCACACACACACACACACTGTTTTCATTGAGAGAATCTAACTTAACGGCCGCATCCTCAGTTATGAAGAACAGCCACCCCACATCTGAGAACCCCATTCCCTTGGTTGAACCTTTTTGATGTCCATGTCGTCCAGGTGGTTCTGCACAAACTGGACGGTGGCGTTGAAGTCGGCCTGGTTGAACTCGTAGGGGATGTTCCAGCCCAGCGAGCCATACTTCCTCCTCTCCTGCACGGTGGAGTGGAGGAAGGCCACGGCGTACAGCATGGGCCTCCACTGCAGCATGTTGCTGACGTCCAGCAGGTCCTGGCTGATGCCTGGGGGAGGCAGGTACAGGTCAGAGGGGGAGGCAGGTACGGGTCAGAGAGGGAGGCAGGTACGGGTCAGAGGGGGAGGCAGGTACGGGTCAGAGGGGGAGGCAGGTACGGGTCAGAGGGGGAGGCAGGTACGGGTCAGAGGGGGAGGCAGGTACGGGTCAGAGGGGGAGGCAGGTACGGGTCAGAGGGGGAGGCAGGTACGGGTCAGAGGGGGAGGCAGGTACGGGTCAGAGGGGGAGGCAGGTACGGGTCAGAGGGGGAGGCAGGTACGGGTCAGAGGGGGAGGCAGGTACGGGTCAGAGGGGGAGGCAGGTACGGGTCAGAGGGGGAGGCAGGTACGGGTCAGAGGGGGAGAGGCAGACAGGACTCAGAGGGGGAGAGGCAGACAGGACTCAGAGGGGGAGAGGCAGACAGGACTCAGAGGGGGAGAGGCAGACAGGACTCAGAGGGGGAGAGGCAGACAGGACTCAGAGGGGGAGAGGCAGACAGGACTCAGAGGGGGAGAGGCAGACAGGACTCAGAGGGGGAGAGGCAGACAGGACTCAGAGGGGGAGAGGCAGACAGGACTCAGAGGGGGAGAGGCAGACAGGACTCAGAGGGGGAGAGGCAGACAGGACTCAGAGGGGGAGAGGCAGACAGGACTCAGAGGGGGAGAGGCAGACAGGACTCAGAGGGGGAGAGGCAGGTGTGTGAAAGTAAAGTGAATGTAGTACTTGTACATTCTGCGTGATCCACAGCACAGTAATGATACATAACAAAGCTGCTGTGCTTGCTAGGGTTAGGGATGTCCTTAGAGATTCTCATCATCATAATATTATCATTATTAGAAATGTATTCAATTTGAATGGATTGAATACATCTATCTGAATAGATTGTATACATCTAATCTATTCTACTGAAGCTTCAGCTCTGAGTGAGATGCTTTTTACTGAAGCTTCAGCTCTGAGTGTGAAATGTTTTCCAACAGCGTGCGTGCGATCGTGCCTCACCTCCATACGTCCTTTTAAGCCCTGCCTTCAGGCCCTGCGGTGGCTCGTTGGTGAACTTGATTGACATCTGCAGGAGTGTGATGGGGAAGTGCTTGTGGACCTCCGTGGTCATCCAGAGGCGGAAGCTGTCGTGGACGGAGTCCGTCTCCGTGATGGTGTCCATCAGCTCGTCCATGAAGTCCAGGCCCAGGTGACAGTTCTGCAGCAGAGCCCAGCCGCCCTGCAGACGCACAGCAGCACTGACGTCGTTAAGGGACGAGGACCCCTGTGTTAACATTCCCTCAACTCCCAAGACAGAAGATATTATACTTCAAGTTTACTTTCAAAGCTTACTGTATGTACAAATGCATGTATTAAAGTTGTCAAGAATGTTATACTAAAAGTATGCTTTCACAGTATACTTAGTATACAAATATGGTTGGCGACAGCTTTTTTTAATCACTGCAGTCATGAAATATAACATTCTTAATAAAAAAAATCTGATGGGAACAGATTGGACGTTTTCAAAAAGCGTATAACGAAAGCTATGCCCCGCACACACAACGCATCCATTTAACTCCGTCAGGAGACGCTGGTCTACAGAGCTCCAGTGCGTACACACAGCAGGATCTCCCTAGTTCCTCTCCTCCAGAGCTCCAGTGCGTACACACAGCAGGATCTCCCTAGTTCCTCTCCTCCAGAGCTCCAGTGCGTACACACAGCAGGATCTCCCTAGTTCCTCTCCTCCAGAGCTCCAGTGCGTACACACAGCAGGATTTCCCTAGTTCCACTCCTCCTCTACTCACGTTGACCATGGTCTGCTGCAGGAGCTTGCGGGCGTGCACCTCCTGGCCCTGCCCCATGGACACATAGCGCGTGTCCATCTTCAGCCTCTTGCCCAAGGCCGTGATGGAGTCTGTGGGGTCGGAGCCCATGGACAGGAAGCAGACGAGGGGAGAGCGGGGGTCTGACTCCTCCCACGTCCTCTCCAGGTCCAGGATCACCCCCTCGGCGTAGCGCTCACCCATGGAGTCCACAATGTACTTCCTGGCCTGGGACGGGGACGGGGGACGGGGGGGGGGGGGGGCGGCAATCAAAACGATATGTCTACTACCTGTGCTATGGTGAGGTCAGGTGAGGTCAACATGTGCTATAGTGAGGTCAGGTGAGGTCAACATGTGCTATAGTGAAGTCAGGTGAGGTCTACCTGTGCTATAGTGAGGTCAGGTGAGGTCAGGTGAGGTCTACCTGTGCTATAGTGAGGTCAGGTGAGGTCTACCTGTGCTATAGTGAGGTCAGGTGAGGGCAGGTGAGGTCTACCTGTGCTATAGTGAGGTCAGGTGAGGTCAACATGTGCTATAGTGAGGTCAGGTGAGGTCAACATGTGCTATAGTGAAGTCAGGTGAGGTCTACCTGTGCTATAGTGAGGTCAGGTGAGGTCAGGTGAGGTCTACCTGTGCTATAGTGAGGTCAGGTGAGGTCTACCTGTGCTATAGTGAGGTCAGGTGAGGGCAGGTGAGGTCTACCTGTGCTATAGTGAGGTCAGGTAAGGGCAGGTGAGGTATACCTGTGCTATAGTGAGGACAGGTGAGGTCTACCTGTGCTATAGTGAGGTCAGGTGAGGTCTACTTGTGCTATAGTGAGGTCAGATGAGGGCAGGTGAGGTCTACCTGTGCTATAGTGAGGTCAGGTGGCTGAGCGGTGAGGGAATCGGGCTAGTAATCCGAAGGTTGCCAGTTCGATTCCCGGTCATGCCAACTGACGTTGTGTCCTTGGGCAAGGCACTTCACCCTACTTGCCTCGGGGGAATGTCCCTGTACTTACTGTAAGTCGCTCTGGATAAGAGCGTCTGCTAAATGACTAAAAATGTAAAATGTATAGTGAGGTCAGGTGAGGGCAGGTGAGGCCTACCTGACCGATGGTGCGGTCAGGCGAGGGCAGGTAAGGCCTACCTGAGCGATGGTGTGGTCAGGTGAGGGCAGGTTAGGTCAGGTGAGGTCAGGTGAGGGCAGGTGAGGCCTACCTGTGCTATAGTGAGGTCAGGTGAGGGCAGGTGAGGTCAGGTGAGGTCAAGTGAGGCCTACCTGAGCGATGGTGCGGTCGGGGCACCAGGAGCGTATGAGCAGCAGTCTACGGAAGCAGTCCAACGTCTGGTCATACGAGTTAGGAACCACCTCCTCCTCTGGGGCCTCCTTATCAAACCAGGCCTTCCACTGCTTCTCATTACGGCTGATCTGCACACACACACACACACACACACGTACATGCACACACACACACACAGTAAATCAGCTGTTCCTTTGTTGTTCAAGGTATTTATTTCTCTGAATCTGAAGGTTATCTAGGATTAAATGAGTGTACGTATGTGTGTTTACAGTATGTGTTTGTAGCAATTGACTCATTCTGACACTTTTTTTTCAATGTAAAAAAAGTTGAGAAGGACAAGTTTGTGTGAAGAACGGAAGTCTTCTCAACTTTTTTTATATTGAAAGAAAGTCTCTCAATTTTTTCCCGGGCTGTATTTGAAGCCCTCTGTGACATTGCTTGTAAAAAGGGTTAGAGCAGCTGTGTAACTAGAGTGTAGATGTTAGTGAAAGGCAGTAATGTAGCATTAGCCACATTAGCTACCTGATCCAGGATGTCAGAGAACTGCCAGAGCTTGCTCAGTTCCACCAGGTTCAGCCAGGTCATGTCCAGGATCCACTTCGCTGGCTTTACAGGACAAGCCTTCAGGTCCAGAGAAGCACCCCCTGGACACAGCACAGGGTTAAAAAAGCACTTCCTGGACACAGCACAGGGTTAGAGAAGCGCTTCCTGGATACAGCACAGGGTTAGAGAAGCGCTTCCTGGATACGGCACAGGGTCAGGGCAGTCTGTCTGAGTACACAGAATGGGAATCACAAGAATGGGCCCATGGTTGAAGTGAGGGATGGGGTTGTGAGGGGAGGAGTCAAGTGAGGGATGGGGTTGCGGGGGAGGAGTCAAGTGAGGGATGGGGTTGCGGGGGGGTAGTCAAGTAAGGGATGGGGTTGCGAGGGGAGGAGTCAAGTAAGGGATGGGGTTGTGAGGGGAGGAGTCAAGTGAGGGATGGGGTTGTGAGGGGAGGAGTCAAGTGAGGGATGGGGTTGTGAGAGGAGGAGTCAAGTGAGGGATGGGGTTGTGAGGGGAGGAGTCAAGTAAGGGATGGGTTTGCCAGGGGAGGAGTCAATTGAGGGATGGGGTTGCGAGGGGAGGAGTCAAGTGAGGGATGGGGTTGCGAGGGGAGGAGTCAAGTGAGGGACAGGGTTGCGAGGGGAGGAGCCAAGTGGGAGTTTGTGTGAAACAAATGAGGGACGGAAAGAGAAAAAGGACGTCCGACCTTTAATGAGCGTGAGGAAGTCCTCGTGTTTGACGCGGTTGCTCTGCATGTCGATCTTGAGCGTGAGCAGCAGGGTGAACAGGAACTTGTGCTCCTCGTACAGCCCCCTGGCAGCGTACTTGTGGACCTCGAAGGTCATGCACTCGATGATGTTGCCGATCCTTTTGCTTGTGATTGGACTCTTCGATGACCTGTATGGAGAGAGCAGTCAGGTCTCTGGCTGCTATCATCAGCATGCAATATATTTGGCCCTTTATGTCCGACTAACACACAAACTGTGAGTACATGAAAAGCCAGAGTACCATCCAGGGCATGTTCCCCACATGAATCAGCACAGCAGGTAAATCTAAGCACCGCCCCAAATATCTCCACTGATTTTGTGGTGGTGTGTGCAGGTCATAGTTCAAAGACTAGTCTATACATGAAACACAGTAAAAACTGAGCTGAACCAAATATTGTCTTATTAGGTTTTGTTAGGTTGTGGAAGAGCCTTACCTGGCCAGAGAGAGGTCAAACAGACCCAGGAACTGTCTGAGCGAGGTTTGGTACATCACGTTCACCATGCTCATCTCGGTGATGAGGAAGTATAGTATGCTGCCCCTGGTGGCCACTGCACAGAACACACATTGGACGCTAAACATAATTGTGGCGGATAATTTCCACATGAAACTAATTGGAATTATAAAAAATGTAAGGACATTAAAGCAACATTAGTTTACTGTTTTTGCGTTCTCATATGAGATGAAAACAGCCATGTGTAGTGTAATACTGAATTGGTATCCTTGTCTATTAGGGTTACTATACTTATTAATGCAATGGTTTTGTTATGTATACATTTAGCAGACATTTATTTCCAAAGCAATGTACAGTAAAGGGGAATCTGAACCTGTGACCTCTTAATCTACAGTCAAGTGCTCTACCACTGTGCTGTTTCTGCCTATGTACCTTGTCTGTAGCGAGAGGATAGTTTTCCTATGCTTGTACTTTGCCTGTTTGCTAAAAGGTTTCGCTAAATTATAGTTTAGTCTTACTATCCTTGTCCCTAGCCTGTTAGCTAGAATGTAGTCTTAATATCCTTATACCTAGCATGTTAGCTAGATTGTATTTTTACTATCCTTGTGGCTAGCCTGTTAGCTAGAGGGTAGTTCTGATATGTTTGGACTTCCTGTCCTGGACAGACATCGTACCGGGCCGGTATTCCTCCCGAGCGCTGTTGATCTGGACCTCCGTCTCGGCCGCGATCTGCAGCTTCTGCGTCACGTCCTCGGCGGTGCGCTTGGTGTTGCCCAGGACGACGATCAGGCTCTCGTCGTCCACCAGGGAGCCCTGTGTGCTGGTGAGGCGGTACAGGAGGTTGTCCTCCAGCTCCTTCATCTTACGCTTGTTAGACGTCACGTCCTCCATGAGGTCTGTCCTCTCCTTCTCCAGCTCCTGAGCCACACAGAGGACACATGTGGTACAGGTGAGGTGGGTGAGGAGTCAGGTGGCTGAGCGGTTAGGGAATTGGGCTAGTAATCTGAAGGTTTCCGGTTCGATTCGGCCCGTACAAAATGACATTGTGGCGAGGCACTTAACCCTACTTGCCTTGGGGGGAATGTCCCTGTACTTACTGTAAGTCGCTCTGGATAATAGCGTCTGTTAAATGACTAAATGTAATATACCTTATAGGAGTATGTTCAACAATCTTAGCAGAATGCGATGACCCTGGCTAACCTGTCTCCCCTGCATGACCCTGTCTCCCCTGCATGACCCTGTCTCACCTGCATGACCCTGTCTCACCTGCATGACCCTGTCTCCCCTGCATGACCCTGTCTCACCTGCATGACCCTGTCTCCCCTGCATGACCCTGTCTCCCCTGCATGACCCTGCATGACCCTGTCTCACCTGCATGACCCTGTCTCACCTGCATGACCCTGTCTCCCCTGCATGACCCTGTCTCACCTGCATGACCCTGTCTCCCCTGCATGACCCTGTCTCACCTGCATGACCCTGTCTCCCCTGCATGACCCTGTCTCCCCTGCATGACCCTGTCTCACCTGCATGACCCTGTCTCCCCTGCATGACCCTGTCTCCCCTGCATGACCCTGTCTCACCTGCATGACCCTGTCTCCCCTGCATGACCCTGTCTCACCTGCATGACCCTGTCTCCCCTGCATGACCCTGTCTCCCCTGCATGACCCTGTCTCACCTGCATGACCCTGTCTCCCCTGCATGACCCTGTCTCACCTGCATGACCCTGTCTCCCCTGCATGACCCTGTCTCACCTGCATGACCCTGTCTCACCTGCATGACCCTGTCTCCCCTGCATGACCCTGTCTCACCTGCATGACCCTGTCTCCCCTGCATGACCCTGTCTCACCTGCATGACCCTGTCTCCCCTGCATGACCCTGTCTCACCTGCATGACCCTGTCTCCCCTGCATGACCCTGTCTCACCTGCATAACCCTGTCTCCCCTGCATGACCCTGTCTCCCCTGCATGACCCTGTCTCCCCTGCATGACCCTGTCTCACCTGCATGACCCTGTCTCCCCTGCATGACCCTGTCTCCCCTGCATGACCCTGTCTCCCCTGCATGACCCTGTCTCACCTGCATGACCCTGTCTCCCCTGCATGACCCTGTCTCACCTGCATGACCCTGTCTCCCCTGCATGACCCTGTCTCCCCTGCATGACCCTGTCTCACCTGCATGACCCTGTCTCCCCTGCATGACCCTGTCTCACCTGCATGACCCTGTCTCCCCTGCATGACCCTGTCTCACCTGCATGACCCTGTCTCACCTGCATGACCCTGTCTCCCCTGCATGACCCTGTCTCCCCTGCATGACCCTGTCTCCCCTGCATGACCCTGTCTCACCTGCATGACCCTGTCTCCCCTGCATGACCCTGTCTCACCTGCATGACCCTGTCTCCCCTGCATGACCCTGTCTCACCTGCATGACCCTGTCTCACCTGCATGACCCTGTCTCCCCTGCATGACCCTGTCTCCCCTGCATGACCCTGTCTCACCTGCATGACCCTGTCTCCCCTGCATGACCCTGTCTCCCCTGCATGACCCTGTCTCACCTGCATGACCCTGTCTCCCCTGCATGACCCTGTCTCCCCTGCATGACCCTGTCTCACCTGTTTCTCCGTGAGGATGACCCTGCCCAGCAGCTGGTCCTCCAGGCCTTTCATGGTGACGGTGAAGTCGATGATGGAGGTGCGTGCGCTGATCTCAGGGGTGTATGCGGGGTTGGGCAGCTTCGTGGTCACGTACAGACGGAAGCCTCGCATCACGTCCACTTCCTTGTCTCCAACCTTGACCTGGGGGTCAGGACTAGCCAATCAGAAACGTTCTCAACTTGTTATATCAGCTCAACTCGGGCTGACATTTGTTCATTCTAAACCTAAGCCTATTTTTATTTAAAGTTACGTTTTAAAAAGTGCTCCAAACAGAGATGTACTGGCATATTAATTAGCAGAGAAGCGAAATGTTTTTTGAGCTAAACAGTGGAATATTTATACTCTGACTCGAACACAAAAGTTATGGAAAACAGGCAAATAAACAGCACCACTACCTGCCACTCATCATCAGCACTTCAGAGGCCTGTGGGGGTTTTATCGTATTACAGCTGCGTCTTTTCACACCCCCGTGTATTTAAAGAGTTACACAGCTGTCTCCCTCCTCCATGATGTCTTCTCCCTATGTGTGTGTCTTTCAGTTTGTGAGTGTGTGAGGGAGGGAGGCAGCTGTTGGGTTACTGCGAGCCTGAGACCTGAGGCAGAGCTGGAGAAGTGATAATGAGATGGAGACTCATGCTTCCAGATAGGACAGTCTGTCACTCTTCAGTCACTTCCCTAGGCATCTGGCGTCAGGCCGTCATCACCAGCAGAGCCCCGTCGCTCGCGTGCTTCCAACTAAGAGACGTAGCAGGCCTGCGCGGAGCTAACCTGGTTTTACAAGTCACAGTTATCAAATTAGAAAAGACTGCCTGCAACACGTCATTTCCATTTCCTGCAATATCCAGGATTAAACCCAATTCAGCCTCAGAACGGCAATTTCCGATAATACATCGCAGGGCAAAATCATAGGTCTGATTTGAGCATAGAGGACATTGTAATTGTGTGTTTTATAAATATCAGGGACATTATGCGGACATGAAAAGTGGTATTTGTTGAAATAATGACCCAAAGAGTGGAAAGGAAGATACTTTCCGTCCTGTTTGTTTGTCGTCTACAGACCAGCCCCCACTTCCATCACACTGAACCATGGCAACAACCTCTTTCAATTATGTTAAAATAGACACACGATAGATTTGTAAATGAAGTTTTTCTCGGTGCCAGTTCGTTTGGTAATCATGTTTTGTAAGTCTATTTAAATACTTCCTGTTATGAGAAGCAAATGGATGTATGGTGTAAAAACCAACAGAAGCGACACATGATACAGCCGGTATATTAAAGGGGTGTTTTCACCCATATTAAGAACTTACAAATATCATGCTGTAGATAAAAATGCAATTGTGCTTCCTGCACTTTTTGTAAGTCTTTTTTATGAACAAATCAGACCATTCTTATTCTAGAATGAATAGAATGTGCTAGAAAGGGCTGTGTCGATTACCAATGAATAGAAAATCAAATCAATCAATCCATTGACATTGATTGAACCTTGTATGTAGAGCCAGTCTTGATGAAGTTCTTCTCCAGCACGTTGTCCAGGGCTGGGTCCAGGTCCTCCTCGACGTCCTCGATCAGCAGGGGGCGTCCCAGAGACAGGCTGTCCTCCAGATGGTTCCGGAAGTACTTGTGATTCAGCGAGGTGATCTGGAACCAAGGTTCGGGTTGTGTACCATTATAATACAGTCCATTCAGGAAGTTCGTTCAAGTACCAAAAAACTGAAAAAGTTCATGTGGAAGGCGGAGCTAGAAGAAGCAGTGTTGGTGACAACAGTTGTAGAACATTCTAGAATATTGTCTTAATGATTAATGAGATGGGAAGGTACTAGAGAAAAGCACTCATCTATAAACACAAAGCAGTTAACGTCTCAAAGCTGTAGTCAGGTCTAGAGTACCTGACTGAAAACAAAACGTCTCAAAGCTGAAGTCAGGTCTAGAGTACGTGACTGAAAACAAAACGTCTCAAAGCTGAAGTCAGGTCTAGAGTACCTGACTGAAAACAAAACGTCTCAAAGCTGTAGTCAGGTCTAGAGGACCTGACTGAAAACAAAAGGTCTCAAACCTGCAGTTCGTTTCGTATTTCCTTGTTTTTGATCCAGATCTTCCCCTGGGTCTGGGGGTCGATGAGGAGGGGGAAGCGGGCAGCCTTGGTCACGATGATCCCATTTTGGATGGATAGGTCATCGTTGGGGAGGCCCTGGAGGGTCCACTCACTCACGGTGGGCGCATCGACAAGCAGGTCTGTCAGGTTGAGGTTTCTGCCGAACGGGATCATCCGGGTCTTCATTTCCCGTTGCCAGGACCCCAGGAGAAGGTTCCGGAACTCCTGATTGAAAGGTCCGGAGTAGGACAGGAATGCAGTGGCCAGGAGAACGTCACCTGCAAGAAAGTGATTGGTTGGTGGCACCCTGGTAGCTTACAGGATAAGAGAGGGTACTTTGTAGGCTGAGGCCTTACCGCAGCAGCCCGGGTTCGATTCCGGCCTGGGATCCTTTATTGCATGTCTCCCCTCTCTCTCTCTCCCTGCCTTTCCTGTCAAACTTCACTTACAAACTGCCCATAATATATGTTTGCCATGTTGATGTTCAGACAGGACAGGTTGGTTGTAAGTGAGGGTAATCACACACTATAAGGTTTTAGTGAATGTTTAGTATGAACGCAGAGTGTATTTAGCGAACGCAGATTGTGTGTGTTTGGGATCTTGTTAATGCGAAGCCAAAGAAAAACATCCATCTTGGGTGGACATTCAAGTTTCATTCTCGTCTATTCTTTTCTAGTCTGTTCTTTTCTACGCTGTGTTGAAAACTGATTCAGGTAGCAGGTCTTCTCTGCGGTGAACATGAAGGCGAGATAAGGGGTGAAAGGGAACACACCGACGAGTCGTTTGGTCTGCGCAGCGAACTCCTTGCTCTGCTCTGTCCAGCGCTCCTTCTCTCCGGCCAGGCCGCTGATGAGGCTGGACGCAGTCTGCATCTTGTGTCTGCAGCGCTCCGCATCCTCCAGCAGGGTCTGAGGAGAGAGGAGCCATCCAGGGTTAGGGTTGGACCCTGGAGGATCACTGGGATGCTCCAGGGTTAGGGTTGGACCCTGGAGGATCACTGGGATGCTCCAGGGTTAGGGTTGGACCCTGGAGGATCACTGGGATGCTCCAGGGTTAGGGTTGGACCCTGGAGGATCACTGGGATGCTCCAGGGTTAGGGTTGGACCCTGGAGGATCACTGGGATGCTCCAGGGTTAGGGTTGGACCCTGGAGGATCACTGGGATGCTCCAGGGTTAGGGTTGGACCCTGGAGGATCACTGGGATGCTCCAGGGTTAGGGTTGGACCCTGGAGGATCACTGGGATGCTCCAGGGTTAGGGTTGGACCCTGGAGGATCACTGGGATGCTCCAGGGTTAGGGTTGGACCCTGGAGGATCACTGGGATGCTCCAGGGTTAGGGTTGGACCCTGGAGGATCACTGTGATGCTCCAGGGTTAGGGTTGGACCCTGGAGGATCACTGGGATGCTCCAGGGTTAGGGTTGGACCCTGGAGGATCACTGTGATGCTCCGTCAATTCTTTCCAATTCTGTATTTTGAGAATTGTGTTATCCTACCTCCCAGCTTGTTTTTTTTAGAATAAAATGTCTGTCCACAAAAAATGTGTTTGTTTTCGCCCTAAACTTTGATGATAATGCCACTGTGAGAGTTAGTTTTAGAGAAAGCTGGAACCTTTAGTACTACAAGAGTGTCTAGTTAGATGCTGAGAAAGCTGTAACTGTGGTTTAACCTTGTGTGGTGTGACTTTGTGTGGTGTGACTATGTGTGGTGTAATTTTGTGTGGTGTAACTTTGTGTGGTGTAACTTTGTGTGGTGTAACTTAGTGTGGTGTAATTTTGTGTGGTGTAACCTTGTGTGGTGTAACTTAGTGTGGTGTAATTTTGTGTGGTGTAACCTTGTGTGGTGTAACTTAGTGTGGTGTAATTTTGTGTGGTGTAACCTTGTGTGGTGTAACTTAGTGTGGTGTAATTTTGTGTGGTGTAACTTTGTGTGGTGTAACTTAGTGTGGTGTAATTTTGTGTGGTGTAACCTTGTGTGGTGTAACTTAGTGTGGTGTATATTAGTGTGGTGTAACTTTGTGTGGTGTAACTTTGTGTGGTGTAACTTTGTGTGGTGTAACTTTGTGTGGTGAAACTTTGTGTGGTGTAACCTTGTGTGGTGTAATTTTGTGTGGTGTAACCTTGTGTGGTGTAACTTAGTGTGGTGTATCTTAGTGTGGTGTAACTTTGTGTGGTGTAACTTTGTGTGGTGTAACTTTGTGTGGTGAAACTTTGTGTGGTGTAACCTTGTGTGGTGTAATTTTGTGTGGTGTAACCTTGTGTGGTGTAACTTTGTGTGGTGTAACTTTGTGTGGTGTAACTTTGTGTGGTGTAACTTTGTGTGGTGAAACTTTGTGTGGTGTAACCTTGTGTGGTGTATCTTAGTGTGGTGTAACTTTGTGTGGTGTAACCTTGTGTGGTGTAACTTTGTGTGGTGTAACTTTGTGTGGTGTAACTTTGTGTGGTGAAACTTTGTGTGGTGTAACCTTGTGTGCTGATGAACAAGAGGCTGTTGAGTGCAGGTGGCTGCAGCTCTGTCTCCATGAGTTCTTCATCACACTGACAGACAACCCAGTGTACAGCTTTGGGTATACTGATTCTCAGATGTCTAAAGAGGAATACTGTAGCTCTGTATTCTGCAACCTTAGTAGACGTGAAGGACAAGACTTGGTGCTGTTTTACTGGCAACGGGAGGGTGCCAATGAGGGTTATTGGCAGTAAGGGTGCCGATAATTGTGGCACCAGTGGTTTAATTGAAAATGAAGATTTTTTTTCTCAAAATAAATTTACTCCACATAAAGGTGTGTTTCTGTGACACTTTTGGCGCCCTGTCGTCATTCCTAACCCCCACACATCATCTCACCTGATCCTCCATCAGTCTACTCCAGTTCTGCCCTCACCTGCCCTGCCTTCACCTGCTCTGCTCTGCCCTCACCTGCCCTTACCTGCACTGCCCTTACCTGCCCTGACCTGCCCTTACCTGCCCTGCCTTCACCTGCTCTGCCCTGCCCTTCCCTAACCTGCCCTGCCTTCACCTGCTCTGCCCTCACCTGCCCTTACCTGCCCTTCCCTCACCTGCCCTCACCTGCCCTGCCTTCACCTGCTCTGCTCTGCCCTCACCTGCCCTTACCTGCACTGCCCTGCCATAACCTGCCCTGCCCTGCCCTCACCTGCCCTGCCTTCACCTGCTCTGCTCTGCCCTCACCTGCCCTTACCTGCACTGCCCTGCCATAACCTGCCCTTACCTGCCCTGCCCTGCCCTGCCCTCACCTGCCCTGCCTTCACCTGCTCTGCTCTGCCCTCACCTGCCCTGCCCTCACCTGCCCTGCCTTCACCTGCTCTGCTCTGCCCTCACCTGCCCTTACCTGCACTGCCCTGCCATAACCTGCCCTTACCTGCCCTGCCCTGCCCTCACCTGCCCTGCCTTCACCTGCTCTGCCCTGCCCTGCCCTAACCTGCCCTGCCTTCACCTGCTCTGCCCTCACCTGCCCTTACCTGCCCTTCCCTCACCTGCCCTCACCTGCCCTGCCCTCACCTGCCCTGCCCTCACCTGCCCTTACCTGCCCTGCCCTCACCTGTCCTGCCCTCACCTGCCCTCACCTGCCCTGCCCTCACCTGCCCTTACCTGCCCTGCCCTCACCTGCCCTTACCTGCCCTGCCCTCACCTGTCCTGCCCTCACCTGCCCTCACCTGCCCTTACCTGCCCTCACCTGCCCTCACCTTCCCTTACCTGCCCTGCCCTCACCTGCCCTGCCCTGCCCTCACCTTTCCTGCCCTCACCTGCCCTTCCCTCACCTGCCCTGCCCTCACCTCACCTGCCCTGACCTGCCCTCATCTGTCCTGCCCTGCCCTCACCTGCCCTCACCTGCCCTCAGCTGTCCTGCCCTCACCTGCCCTCACCTGTCCTGCCCTCACCAGCCCTCACCTGCCCTCACCTGTCCTGCCCTGCCATCACATGCCCTGCCCTGCCCTCACCTGCCCTCACCTGTCCTGCCCTCACCTGCCCTGCCCTCACCTGTTTCTCCGTCAGAGCCTTCTCGTACTCTGCCTGCACCACGTCCAGCTCGGCCTGCTTGTCGTCCAGCTCGGCCTGGGCCTCACGCAGGTCCTCGTTGGCGACAGTCAGGCGGCTCTCCTGCACTGCCAGGTTGGCCTGGGGAGAAGAGTTACCGCAGCCACTCTCAAATGGGGCACCACAGGGGGGCTCTTTTCACGCTGCACAAACAGCATTAAACAGCCTAGCTCTGAAACACAGCGCTGTTGTATCAGACACCCTGGACAGCAATGGTTGCTGTCCAGGGTGTCAATAGATTGAATATAAGCACGTTAATTCATTAACATAGAGATGCAATTCACTGCATCTCTACTGAAACTAAAGTGCCCAATTTATATTATCTTGCCACCTAGCATTTTGGAATTGTTGCTTTCCCTGTTCTATCGAACCGTGACCCCAAAACCGCTTATCGAAAATACGTACTGAACTGTGACTTCTATGTCCCGTTACACCCCTACTCACAAACCATTCACACAGTCGCACTCAGAAACCCTTCACAAACACCCTCCTCACCTTCAAGGGGAGCACCTCCTTGTTGATGGAGAAGAAGGAGGCCATGGCCTTGGTCCAGGAGCAGACCCCAGCCACGTTGCCACACACACGCCTGGCCGTCTCAATGTTGTAGTCGGCCATCTCGAAGTAGGGCTGCAGCAGCTCCACCATCTCCTCGTTGATGCTGTCTTTAGGGAATTGCTGCCAGGGGCGGGTCGGGAGAGGGTGTGAGGGGAGAGGAGGAGGGGAGAAGGTGTGAGGGGAGAGGAGGAGGGGAGAGGGTGTGAGGGGAGAGGAGGAGGGGAGAGGAGGAAGAGGAGAGGAGGAAGAGAATGTGAGGGGAGAGGAGGAGGGGAGAGGAGAGGAGGAAGAGGATGTGAGGGGAGAGGAGGAGGGGAGAGGAGGAAGAGGATGTGAGGGGAGAGGAGGAGGGGAAGAAAGTAGTTAGAAGAAGAGGAGGCCGTTAAAAGGAAAGACATGAAAAGTAAAGAGAGACTAGGATTGTCAGAGCCAGGCCGCCTAAACACCCACATCACCAGGACAGATGGCTCGTCTGGGTGGTGCTGGCTGGAGCAGTGATCTGTGTGTGTGTTCTAATCTGTGTGCGCTTTTTTTCCAAGGCGACATACTGTACAGGGGTTGGGGCTTTGATCCTACAACATTCTCGATCTTAGCCGTCAAATGCTCTAACCACCAAGCTCCACCCAGCCCCAGCACGTACCTGCAGACTGCCCAGGAAGTTCCCGCCGGTCATCATCTTGAGGGAGTCCTGCCAGGAGGGGATGGTGCAGTTCTTCTCAGGGTCCATCTTCACCGTGTTCACCTTCCTTTGGAACAGCAGCAGCACACAGTCCATGATGCGCATGATGAGGTGCGGGGGACGGCCCAGCGTTCGGACCGTGGCGATGTCCGAGGGCTTGATGGTCTGGAGGAGTGTACACGGGCGACACGGTTGAGAACGGGAGGAGACGGTTGTACGAAGTGTTGAAGTACATACACCCATAGAACTGCACCTAAACCAACATCAACCCTCAAGACTGTAAACACGTCTGGAAAAATAGGACATGCTTTGACTTACCTCTACCCCAGTCTCTATACCTGCAGGGCAACCCCAGCCTCTACCCCAGTCTCTATACCTGCAGGGAAGCCCCAGCCTCTACCCCAGTCTCTATACCTGCAGGGCAGCCCCAGCCTCTACCCCAGCCTCTATACCTGCAGGGCAGCCCCAGCCTCTACCCCAGCCTCTATACCTGCAGGGCAACCCCAACCTCTACCCCAGCCTCTATACCTGCAGGGCAGCCCCAGCCTCTACCCCAGCCTCTATACCTGCAGGGCAGCCCCAGCCTCTAACCCAGCCTCTATACCTGCAGGGCAGCCCCAGCCTCTACCCCAGCCTCTATACCTGCAGGGCAACCCCAACCTCTACCCCAGCCTCTATACCTGCAGGGCAGCCCCAGCCTCTACCCCAGCCTCTATACCTGCAGGGCAGCCCCAGCCTCTAACCCAGCCTCTATACCTGCAGGGCAGCCCCAGCCTCTACCCCAGCCTCTATACCTGCAGGGCAGCCCCAGCCTCTACCCCAGCCTCAACCCCGGCCTCTATACCTGCAGGGCAGCCCCAGCCTCTACCCCAGCCTCAACCCCGGCCTCTATACCTGCAGGGCAGCCCCAGCCTCTACCCCAGCCTCAACCCCGGCCTCTATACCTGCAGGGCAGCCCCAGCCTCTACCCCAGCCTCAACCCCGGCCTCTATACCTGCAGGGAAGCCCCAGCCTCTACCCCAGCCTCAACCCCGGCCTCTATACCTGCAGGGCAGCCCCAGCCTCTACCCCAGCCTCTACCCCAGCCTCTATACCTGCAGGGCAGCCCCAGCCTCTACCCCAGCCTCAACCCCGGCCTCTATACCTGCAGGGCAGCCCCAGCCTCTACCCCAGCCTCAACCCCGGCCTCTATACCTGCAGGGCAGCCCCAGCCTCTACCCCAGCCTCAACCCCGGCCTCTATACCTGCAGGGCAGCCTCTGCCTCCTCCAGGGCCGGCCGGGCGGCCTCCAGCTTCTCCTCTGCGATGGCCTTGTCAGCTGAGATGCTGTCCACTATGGCCTGGGCCTTATCCTTCACCTTCTGCACCTCCAGCTTCACCTTCTCTGCTGCCTGGGCTTTCACTGTCACCTCCTTCAGCACCTGGGACACACACACACACACACCAGGATTGTGACTGGAGAACCTCCTTCAGCACCTGACACACACACACACACCAGGGTTGTGACTGGAGAACCTCCTTCAGCACCTGGGACACACACACACCAGGGTTGTGACAGGAGCACCTCCTTTAGCACCTGACACACACACACACACCAGGGTTGTGACAGGAGCACATTTTCCTATCATCAACCATTGCTGCTTCTATGGCCGATGTATTGGGCAGTTTGCGGGTAGGAGTGTAAACAGCCCGTACACGGAGCCCCATAACTCCCTAGATGTCCATGCAAAGATTCAGTGAAAAAATACAGACTAGACAGATATGCGCTGTGTTTTACTCTGAGAGCTAAAGGTTCATTTGATAATTAACAAGCACAAATTAGCTGCAACCACCTACAGTAGGCCGTACGAGCCTGACATGCCAAACCTACGGAACGTGGAACACGCGATGGAAGATCCCTGAGTGTTTGTGTTCTTAAGAGAACAGAAGCTCAGGTTTAACCGCTCCCAGAGCGGGAGGTAATTCATGTCTCATGTTGTCAACTTGAGACTTGGTGAGTTTGAGGCTCTTTTATTGAGTGGACGCTCAAGGCCTGACACTGTGATTGAAGACAGCAATGGTAGAGACACACACATGCAGACACTTTGTGATTGAAGACAGCAATGTTCTAGAGGTAGAGACACACACACACACACACACACTCACACACAGACACACACACACACTCACACACACACTCACACACAGACACACAAACACACGTAGACACTTTGTGATTGAAGACAGAAATGGTCTAGAGGTAGAGACACACACTCACACAGACACACACGCACACACACACACACACTCACACACAGACACACAAACACACGTAGACACTTTGTGATTGAATACAGCAGTATCCTGGAGGTAGAGACACACACACACACACACACACACTCACACACACACAGACACACACACACAGACACACACACACACACAGACCATGTCGGCCTTGTCGTTGGCGATCTGCAGCTCCTTCTCCTTGACCTCCAGCTCCAAGCTGAGCCCTGCTACTGACTGGGATGCCTCCTTCAGCTTCTGCAGGCCTGTGTTCATCCTGGGAGAGGCAACATCCCTCAATTCTCCATTCAATGTACTGCACTGTTTACAAGCAGTGTCCCAGAGGGATTCATATATGTCCACAGCAGTTATAGCCCACATAAACCTAGGTGTGGGTACAGCTCGAGTTTTGGACTGCAGATGAAGAGATTGTGGGTTCAAATCCCACAAAAATGTCTTTATTTATCAGCCACATCATTCATGAGTAGAGGGGTACAGCTTTTGACTGAAGATCAACAAATCACAGGTTCAAATGCCCCTTAAATGGGTTAAAGTTAAAAAGAAGAATCTGCTAAATAAACCCATTATTAATGACAGTAATGAATACAGTGTCGCGTACCTGTTGGCCAGGGTCTGGACCTGGGCCCGTCTCTCCCTGTAGATGGTCTTGTATCCCTGGATGAAGGACAGGTAGGACTTGGGCGTGACGTGGGTGGCGCGCCGGTACCTCTGGAAGTAGTCGACACACTTCTCCGCCACGCCGTCCTGGAAGCAGCCCATGCACTGCACCACCTCCGCCTTCACCTGCGGAGAGCACTCGATGTCGTACTGGGACAGGAAGTGCTGTGAGACTGGGGGGGGGGTGAGACAGAGAGGGGCGAGAGAGGGAGGAGAGAGGGGCGAGAGAGGGACGAGAGAGGGAGGAGAGAGGGACGGGAGAGGGAGGGGAGAGGGGTGAGAGGGAGGAGAGAGGGGCGAAAGAGAGACGACAGAGGGGCGAAAGAGGGACGAGAGAGGGAGGAGAGAGGGGTTAGAGAGGGGCGAGAGAGGGACGAGAGAGGGAGGACAGAGGGAGGAGAGAGGAGTGAGAGAGGGGCGAGAGAGGGACGAGAGAGGGAGGAGAGAGGAGCGAGAGAAGGACGAGAGAGGGAGGACAGAGGGAGAAGAGAGGGGCGAGAGAGGGAGGAGAGAGGGGCGAGAGAGGGAGGAGAGGGAGGAGAGAGGGGGGAAAGAAGGGGCGAGAGAGGGGCGAGAGAGGGAGGACAGAGGGAGGAGAGAGGGAGGAGAGAGGTAGAGGGTGGTTGCTGTTATGCTTGCTCTTAACTACACAGTGATGCATGTTCAAGCTGAACATGTGCATGCACACAAACTTAAGCACAGACACTTAGTAGAGGATATAAAAATACCAATGAACTGTTGTTGTTGCTGTTTTGTATGTATTTCCTTTAATGGACTGCATGTACTTGAGGTTTGAATTTAAATTTTTATCAATTTGGAAACAGATTGGCACATTAGTACAGGCTGTGGAAGGGTTTTCTGTATGCTGAACACAATGTGCAGTATCTACTAAATAAGTCTGAACTCTCCAGAACACAAGAAAATATGTGCACTTTACAGGTTCAAATGAATGATGTTTTATATTTTTTGGTACAGCTACATAACTTTTATGACTTTAATTTATGCACATGGAGAATGTAGCATGAATGAGAACTTAGCTCGGTGGTTAGAGGATTTGACAGCAGAATGAGGTCAAAGAAAATAATATATAGGGGGGAGTCAGGTGGCTGAGCGGTTAGGGAAGCGGGCTTGTAATCAGAAGGTTGCCAGTTCGATTCCCGGCTGTGCCAGATGACGTTGTGTCCTTGGGCAAGGCACTTCACCCTACTTGCCTCGGGGGAATGTCCCTGTACTTACTGTAAGTCGCTCTGGATAAGAGCGTCTGCTAAATGACTAAATGTAAATGTAAATATAAATGATGCAAAATGACCATGTTAATATTATTCCTGTGTTGCTATGATCCGGACCTGCGATGAGGGCATCCTTGGGCCAGCGACTGAACCAGTCCATGGTACATCCTGAGATGAGCGCCGGGAACTTCAGCGCTCGGTTCCGGAACTTCTCCCCCACAGGAGAGAAGCACAGAACCACGTGCAGGTTCTGACGCACGCGGCTCATGAAGTACTCGTGCAGGTTCTCGTTGGTAGGTGGTCGCCGTGGAAACTCCCGCTTCATTACTGGTATGAGGTCACTGATAATCTCATCGATCTCGTCTCGAGCAAACAAGTTTGACACCTGGGGAAGACGGAAGATACCTCAGGTGAGGGGTCAGGTGAGGGGTCAGGGGTCAGACAGTCTGGGTTCTAATCTCCCCCCCCCAAGGACAAAAGGACAAACTTATGCAATAGTCTCCTGCAATGCTAGTAGTGTAACAATATAAAATATGCAATAGAAGTAGTATAATATGGCAATCAAAAACTACAATGACCATATGACACAATATAGCACGAAAACTACGTTTGGAATTGTTTATCTTCATCATTTACAACACTTGTAATCAGCTGAGACTAGCGCTGCACTCCTGTCAGTGATAACTCCACCCTGTACTGCACCCAAAATCAAACTCACCCCCAAATGACCCCCCCCCCCCGGCCTCGTGAGTCAGCCAGCCATGTGTGTGTGACCTCTGACCTGTCCAGAAGACAGGACGTTGTTCATGTACTCCAGGAAGGACTCGTCCTTGATCTCGTTGTCAGTGAAGATGAAGCTGATGCCTCGGCCGTACTGGCCGGCCGTCCTGTACAGCCCCTTCAGGTCCTCCATCAGGTTGGCCGTGTTGTAGGAGCTGAGGAACCCACACAGACACTCTGAGGGGAGGGATCTATGAGCTGAGGAACCCACACAGACACTCTGAGGGGAGGGATCTATGAGCTGAGGAACCCACACAGACACTCTGAGGGGAGGGATCTAGGAGCTGAGGAACCCACACAGACACTCTGAGGGGAGGGATCTAGGAGCTGAGGAACCCACACAGACACTCTGAGGGGAGGGATCTAGGAGCTGAGGAACCCACACAGACACTCTGAGGGGAGGGATCTAGGAGCTGAGGAACCCACACAGACACTCTGAGGGGAGGGATCTAGGAGCTGAGGAACCCACACAGACACTCTGAGGGGAGGGATCTAGGAGCTGAGGAACCCACACAGACACTCTGAGGGGAGGGATCTAGGAACCACAGATTGTGTGTGGCTGTTCTGAGGTCGAGTGTGGTCAAAAGGCCAGTGGGTTCTCTCTCAGGTAGACTGAAGAAGGACACACAAACAGCAGTTTGGCTGTAGGAGTAACTAGCTCAAATCCAATCTCCCCTATAGTGCACGTGAATCTATTGTTGGATCTTAGAAGGTTAAGAGTCTTGCAGTGTGTGTGTAGGTGTGAGGGTACAGCAGAGATGGAGCAGCTTGTGTTGTCAGGAGATCAAGCAGCAAGCCTCCTGCAGTCTCCTGAGAGATCAGAGGACCAGAGCACACAGTCTCCTTCACATCACTATCAACAAACACACAGCTGCAACACTGCCAACGCTGCAGACTCCAGACTGGACGTCTGAACACGGCACAGGAAGCCAAGAGAAGTCCTCCTCTTCAAGTCAATCAGACTTGAAGAGGAGGACTTTCTGTTCTTTCCTGTTTTGTAAAAACACAAACAGCGACGCAGAGCAGACTGATCAAGCAGAGTGCACTATGATGCTGAGGAACTGGGAGCAGGACAGGAGTAGGGATGCACCGAATCAAGGATTCGGTTTTGGACGAATATTGGGCTTTTTGACAGGGTTCGGTTTCGGCCAGAATTCTTTTTTTCCACCGAATCCCAACCCTTGCACTACGCGCGCTACGCTGGTCGACATAATAGGTACGGTGTGTGTGGTGTGTGAGGTGGAGGGGGTGTGAGGTGTGTGGTGTGTGATGGCGTGAGAGGGTGAGGTGAGAGGGGAAGAGACATACCGCGTCAGGGTGATCTGGAAGATCTTGTACCCAGCAATGAAGGAAGCCAGCCGGGTGAGGCTCTGTTTGCCCGACCCCCCCACGCCCACCAGGAGGGCGTTACCCCGGGGGGTCCGGATGATCCTCGACACCTAGAGGAACACACACGTGTAAGAACACACACAAACATGTAAGAACACACACACACACTGGGGTAGGAACACACACACCTTGACCAGGTGTATCATGGCGTCGGTGAAGAACACCATGTCCATCCCTGCTCCTCGTATGCTCTCGTTGTACTGGCTGAGGAACATGTCCAGGCGCTCGGTCAGGCTCTCCAGGGACTGGATGGGCTCGTACACTTTGGGCAGGTCGAAGTCTGTGTCTTCGGGCTCCTCGCCTGGGGGAAGAAAGGCTTAACGATTACAACACCATCACGCTATGTCTGGGTGTTAGTTAAGGTTGAGTCCTTTCAGAGCAGATACATACATGATCATGCCATGTCTATATATTAAATCATACTATAGAGCAGTTTAGAGCAGACAAACACCAACCGACACACACACACACACTTACACACCCCCATATACACACACACCTGCAAACACACACACATGCAAACACACACACACACACACAGCCCAGCCATCAGTACCCTGGCCTCGCTCCACCAGCACCAAGCCGTTACCTGTAGCTTCGGGGGCGTCTCTGAGGAAGTCCACAAAGTAGGCGTCCACTCCCACGTCCAGCAGCGCCCGGGCCTCCTCGCCCAGCTCCTCCCCCACCAGCCGCGCCAGAGCGCCGTCCAGCCACTCCACGTCCGCCGGCGTGGTGAAGCGGTCCGCGATCACGCGCTTGCACTCGTGTTTCCAGAGACGGAGGAGAACCTGAGGGAGGGGAACACCAGGAAGCAGATTTAACGTCTGCAGCCTCGATAAAAGAAAGGTGTTCTTCACATTTTATGAAGGAAATTGTATTTCATGGCCACATGCTCGGTTATAAAAAACTATAAAAGGGTGTCCCACCCGCATTTAATTAGTGATATGATATTTAACGGCAGCATCCTCAGATATTGAAAAAAGCTTTCCCCCCACATTTATAATCAAACCAATGCCCCCCGCACCATAGTCTATTGGATTATTATATTGACCAGGTTGACCAGGAAAAACTCAGAGAGCAAACAGAGGAAAGCTCAGGAGGAGCCGTAGTGACGCAGAGAGGTGCGGACCACAGCCTGAACACAGTCTGAACACAGCCTGAACACAGCCTGAACTCAGCCTGAACACAGCCTGAACTCAGCCTGAACACAGTCTGAACATAGTCTGAACACAGCCTGAATACAGCCGTGCATCAGGAGCAGGGAGAAACATGGATGCTGTGTAATTCCTCCAGCTGCAGACTCACCGGTACGGAGTGCACCACCTCGGCCGTGGTTCCCAGCATGCCCTGCCAGATGCGGGACAGGTCGCGCAGGTTGAAGATGTAGTGGAACTTGGCTGGTGTGGGCAGCATCTTCACCTTGGTGCTCTGCCAGAGCAGCCTGGTGAGGGAGACCACCCTGGGCACCAGGGAGGTCACCTCCAGGCTGAAGCCCCTCCGCGCACAGTAGTGGCCCTTCCCGATCACTCCTGCAGACACAGGAGCATGTCAGCACTGCTGTTGTTACATTATCATCACAGATACTGAGCCATACTCATCATGACTATTGATGCATTATCATCACAGATACTGAGCCATACTCATCATGACTATTGATGCATTATCATCACAGATACTGAGCCATACTCATCATGACTATTGATGCATTATCATCACAGATACTGAGCCATACTCATCATGACTATTGATGCATTATAATCACAGATACTGAGCCATACTCATCATGACTATTGATGCATTATCATCACAGATACTGAGCCATACTTATCATGACTATTGATGCATTATCATCTGTTACTATTGATATGTTATTATCACTGCTATTGATCCATTATTATCACTGCTACTGATCTACTATTATCGGAGGGGATAACTACTATTATCGGAGGGGATAACTACTATTATCGGAGGGGATAACTACTATTCAGGGATGCGTTTAGCTCAGTGGTTTGAGCATTAGACAGCAGATCAAAAGATTGTCCCTTTCGCTTTGGATAAAAGTGTCTGCTAATTTAATACATGACATGCCCCAAATAATGGAAAGCATTAGTGACCATGTTAAATTTAGCAGTTACAATTCAATTTTGCAATTCAAGATTCCAGTCCTCCCCGTTAATATTATGAATTCAACGCTGCTGTTGTTATCGTGGTTGTTATGCCGACAACTCACCGAAGATCTTGTCGATGGAGGCGTGAGAGGGAAGGGTGCAGTTGAAGATGGAGAACTGTCTCTTCAGTCTCTGGGGGATGTCGTTGCGGCCGCCCCCGGGGTGGATCATGGCCGCCAGGAACTGGATCTCCACGATGTTGGTGAACTCACCCGGCTTCTCCAGGTTGAAGAACCCGTTCTGCTCCATCAGCTGACGAACAATCTCATTAGTGACCTAAGATAGAACACAACAAACAATGTTATGATGCGGTGATGTGGTGTGACGTGCACAATTAAAGTTTTTTGAGACATTAGTCATGCTTTATTGTGAAGTTTGTGAAGTGAAGTGTCACAAGAAGGGCAGGGAGAGAGAGAGAGAGAGAGAGAGAGAGAGAGAAGGGAAGACATTCAGCAAAGGGCCCAGGCAGGATTTGAACCCAGACTGCTGCGGTAAGGCTTAATTGTAATTTGTTTAACTCCATGCTCTTCTGGTTCCATCCATTGGCACTTATTTGCTTTTTCACAATGTATGCTTCATGTTTTGGCTCGCTGTTTATGATCAGTGACCTATGCACTTTTTGTAAAGCTCTCTCTTGGGAGTTGGATAAGCGCCTGCTAAATGAATACATGTAAATGTAAGTCTTCAGCCTACATGGTACTCACTCTTATCCTGTTAGCTACGGGGGCGCCCCAGACATTGAGATGTTATAAAATGCTGTGAATCGTATTTTGTTCAGTAAGAATGTGTTGGTCTGAGATTCAAACATGTCAAAGGCTCTGTTACCTGGTCTCCCCATTCGTTAATGACAGGCATGTTGATGTCATCCACAAAGACGGACATCTTCTTCCCTGCAGGAGGGCCATAGGTAGTGCCCATCCTCTTGTCCACATAGCTCTCCAATGTTCTCTGGGGAACACACACACTGTTGTCTCCAACGTTCTCTGGGGAACACACACACTGTTCTCTACAGTGTTCTCTGGGGAACACACACACTGTTCTCTCCAACGTTCTCTGGGGAACACACACACTGTTCTCTACAGTGTTCTCTGGGGAACACACACACTGTTCTCTACAGTGTTCTCTGGGGAACACAAACACTGTTCTCTACAGTGTTCTCTGGGGAACACACACTGTTCTCTCCAACGTTCTCTGGGGAACACACACACTGTTCTCTACAGTGTTCTCTGGGGAACACACACACTGTTCTCTCCAACGTTCTCTGGGGAACACACACACTGTTCTCTCCAACGTTCTCTGGGGAACACACACACTGTTCTCTACAGTGTTCTCTGGGGAACACACACACTGTTCTCTCCAACGTTCTCTGGGGAACACACACACTGTTCTCTCCAACGTTCTCTGGGGAACACACACACACACTGTTCTTTATAGTGTTCTCTGGGGGAACACACACACTGTTCTCTATAGTGTTCTCTGGGGAACACACACACTGTTCTCTACAGTGTTCTCTGGGGAACACACACACTGTTCTCTCCAACGTTCTCTGGGGAACACACACACTGTTCTCTCCAACGTTCTCTGGGGAACACACACTGTTCTCTACAGTGTTCTCTGGGGAACACACACACTGTTCTCTATAGTGTTCTCTGGGGAACACACACACTGTTCTCTATAGTGTTCTCTGGGGAACATACACACTGTTCTCTATAGTGTTCTCTGGGGGAACACACACACTGTTCTCTATAGTGTTCTCTGGGGAACACACACACTGTTCTCTATAGTGTTCTCTGGGGGAACACACACACTGTTCTCTATAGTGTTCTCTGGGAAACACACACACTGTTCTCTATAGTGTTCTCTGGGGGAACACACACACTGTTCTCTGACTCAGCCACCTGACTCAGGGAGGACTCAGGGAGTCAGGTGGCTGAGCGGTGAGGGAGTCGGGCTAGTAATCTGAAGGTTGCCAGTTCGATTCCCAGCCGTGCAAAATGACGTTGTGTCCTTGGGCAAGGCACTTCACCCTACTTGCTTCGGGGAGAATGTCCCTGTACTTACTGTAAGTCGCTCTGGATAAGAGCGTCTGCTAAATGACTAAATGTAAATGTCAGTGTTCTCTGGGGGAACACACACACTGTTCTCTATAGTGTTCTCTGGGAAACACACACACTGTTCTCTATAGTGTTCTCTGGGAAACACACACACTGTTCTCTATAGTGTTCTCTGTGGAACACACACACACTGTTCTCATACAGACATCATCAATTGTGACGTCCAAATCAATACTTCATTTTGAAATGCCAAAGAACTAAAAAAAGGCTTACATTCATGTTGCATGAATGGGATTAGCCAGAGGGGGTGATCAATACAGCACGAGAATGACATAAGGACGAACACACACTATTACACACCAACACACACACACCTTGATATTTTCATGGAGAAGCAATGTTCCTGGGGAAAAGTATGAGTGTGTGTGTGTGTTAGAGAGATTGTGTGTGAATTTGTGTAGGAAGAGTGTGTGTGTGTGTGTGTGTATTAAAGTGAGCTTGAGTGTGTGTGTGTGTGTATCTGTGGTCTTGTCTAACTACCTTTCTCGGGTAGGGCGTTAGGGTTTGGGATAACTTTTTGAATTTTGAATGTGACTGAATCGTCGGTCCTCACTAGGATAGGAAAACCAACTTGTGTTTGTTTGATAGAACGTGTGTGTGTGTGTGTGGTGGAGTGTGTGTGTGGTAGAGTGTGTGTGGTGGAGTGTGTGTGTGGTAGAGTGTGTGTGTGTGTGTGGTGGAGTGTGTGTGTGGTAGAGTGTGTGTGTGGTAGTGTGTGTGTGTGTGGTGGAGTGTGTGAGTGGTGGAGTGTGTGTGTGGTAGTGTGTGTGTGGTAGTGTGTGTGTGTGTGTGTGGTACCTGGAACATGAGCGGAGTGGTGGCAGAGGAGAAGTTGAGGCTCTTAGCGATGTGCGCTTCAGGATCGTACTTCGACATGTATCCTTTGATGATGACGGTCTTGGCTGTGCCTTGCTCTCCAATCAGCAAGACAGCCTGCAACACAGGAGCAACGGAACATACATGAAATGTAAACATGTCACACGAAGAACACATGTTCATTGTCTTTTGAGAACGGTCCAAGTTCAAGATATGATGTGTTTAGTAAAATCTTGCTCTCCTTAGAAAAGGTCTGTGACTGCCCACCTTGCCCTGCTTGGAGATGGTCTGGATGAGGAAGTCTGTACGGACGTTGTCCACGTTAGGGACCAGGATGGAGCCGTACTCAGGGGTGGAGTCTGAGGGGTACACGTACTCCTCCACTCGGGTACTCCAGTGGACCCACTGGCCTGTGAACAGCCAAACAGCTCCATCAACAGGGCTTCTAGTCAGTTATCTAGTGTTTACATTTATTTACAGCAATGTGCAGACAGTTTCCAGCTGATCTTGACACCTGGTATCCTCTTGTGTCTCATAAAAAAACATCATTATATGAGGATTCATCTCAGGTTTTATTCCAGAACATAGCGATCTGTTACAGC
>NC_090055.1:19751065-19853565 GCF_038355195.1 Osmerus mordax | reverse complement strand
AACAGCCAATCAAAGGGCATCTTGTATCTGCAGAATGGTATCTGGGTGGTTTTCCTGTAGCAGTAACCCTTTACCAAAGCGAGAGACAGACACTGAACTGTGCACTTGTGTTCCTCGGTCGTCTGCTGTGCTCTCCAAGCATTATTTGTCAACCCTTTTCTAATTGTCGTGAGTCTTTCCGGGTTAGGGTTCCGGTCTGCCTGCTGACACAGATCCATCCTTACACACTTACTGTTAGATGGATATACCTCAATAAACAGGTCTTCTGCCACATTTGACACTTGACATTTTTATGAATTTAACATACACTTTTATCCAAAGCGACATTCAAACAGAGCATATAGACTGAGAGTACAGCAGATCAAGGAATAGAACTGCAGTGTCCTAACAGCGTTTCAGTGGTACAAAGCAACACGCAGTGGAAAGTAACCACATCTCTGCTACCAGTGCAGAGGACCCTTATCTACTACGTCTCTCTCCCTTCTCCTCTTCCTCCTCCCTCCTACCTTTCTTGGCTCTGAGGGTCTTCCTCCTCTCCCTCCTCTCCCTCCTCCCTCCTCCCTTTCTTGGCTCTGAGGGTCTTCCTCCTCTCCCTCCTCTCCCTCCTCCCTCCTCCCTTTCTTGGCTCTGAGGGTCTTCCTCCTCTCCCTCCTCCTCTCCCTCCTCCTCTCCCTCCTCCCTCCTACCTTTCTTGGCTCTGAGGGTCTCCCTCTTCCTCTCCCTCCTCCCTCCTACCTTTCTTGGCTCTGAGGGTCTTCCTCCAGAGTGTGGAGAAAATCCCGTCGGTCCAGTCGTTGGTGGCCACGTCCAGACGACCAAACATCTGGGGGGCGGTGATGGCCTTGGGGTTCATGCGCATCTCTCTGTGGGGCTGGCCACAGTCTGAACACACACACATATACCGTGAAGCGCACACAAACACCGTGAAGCGCACACACACAGAGTTGATTAAGTCAACCCGCTTTTGACATTGAAACTGTCATTCCGGTGATATGCTGTGACAAGTTTTTACAGTTTGAATCACAATATCGTAACTGTACAAATATTACAAAGTTAGAAAATAGTCCCTATAAAAATATTACAAACACTACAACAACATACTCCCTTTATTCAAGTGATATTCCAGTATGAATGTATCGGTTCAGGTATCTTTGATGCTGGCAGCAGCCTGGAGGGGTGTGTACCTGTCATGGCCCTCATCAGGGTGTGGATGCAGGTGTGTACCTGTCATGGCCCTCATCAGGGTGTGGATGCAGGTGTGTACCTGTCATGGCCCTCATCAGGGTGTGGATGCAGGTGTGTACCTGTCATGGCCCTCATCAGGGTGTGGATGCAGGTGTGTACCTGTCATGGCCCTCATCAGGGTGTGGATGCAGGTGGTCTTCCCGGCTCCGCTGGGCCCCAGGGCCATCATGCCGTGACGGACCCTCTGGGTCTCAAACAGCTGGATCACCTTCAGCTTCCAGGGAGGGTGGCTGATCAGGCCAGCTTCTGACACCTGCAGGCACGCGGAGAGAAGTTCTAAAGAGCTCTCTCTCTCCCCTCTCTCTCCCTCCACCTATCTCTGTCTCTTATTCTCTCCCCCCTCTCTCCCTCTCTCTCTCTCTCTCTCTCTCGCTCTCTCTCCCTCCACCTCTCTTTCTGTCTCTCACTCTCTCTCCCTTCACCTCTCTGTCTCTCTTTCTCTTTCTCTGTCCTTCTCTCTCCCTGTGTCTCTTTGTCTCTCCCTCCAACCTCTCTCTCTCTGTCTCTCACACCCCCCTCTCTCTCTCTCTCTCTCTCTCTCTCTCTCTCTCTTTCTCTCTCTGTCCTTCTCTCTCAATTTAATTCAATTTAGCTTTATTAGCATAACAGTCATTACAACCGTATTGCCAAAGCAAGAGGCACAACAACAGGCAACCATACATCAACAACACAAGGAACGACAGCCAGTATTTTGTTTTGGTAAAGTTTGTCTCTCTCTGTGTCTCTCTCTGTGTCTCTCTCTCTCTCTTTCTCTCTCTCTCTCTGTCTCTCACTCTCTCACTCTCTCTTCCCCCTTTCTCTCTCTCTCTCTCTCTCTCTCTCTCTCTCTCTCTCTCTCTCTCTCTCTCTCTCTCTCTCTGTCCTTCTCTCTCTGTGTCTCTCTCTCTCTCTCCCTCCACCTCTCTCTCTCCCCTCACCTGTTTGTCGATGGCTGTCTCCAGGTCGGGGTAGCCTGCCTTGTCCAGCTGGATCCCAGGGAAGAGGTCTTCTATCAGGCTCAGGAACAGGGGCTCGTCCTCATCGATCTGTTCCACACAGACACAAACATGCATATGGTACCACTGTGTTTTTACCAGCATTTTCAATTAATATTTTCTTTTTTTCCTGCCTGCTGCTCACCAGTTTGGACAGGTTCATGTCTCTCAGCACCCTCATGACGATGGTGGACTCGGTGTCGGTGGGATTCGCTCGCTTCGCTGCTCCCAGGGTGCGCAGAACGGACAGGATGTTGCGGAGCCCAAAGTCGTAATGTACCTGCGGAAACAGGAAGGGAACAGGAAGGGAACAGAAAGTACATAGGAAGTAAACAGGAAGTAAACAGGAAGTAAACAGGAAGTAAACAGGAAGTACACTATATGAAGATATGAGGGAAAACAGCTGGCTCATCTATCAAGCCGACTTACATTCACATATATTCATACTTGCGAGACAATTTCAGTCTGATATAACCCAATACAACACCCATGACTCCAAACCCTGACCCTCACCCATAACCCTCACTCATTACCCTCACCCCTAACCCCTGACCCATAACCCTCGACCCCGACTCTGTCAAAGTCATTCTGTTGTTCACTGAGGTCACCTGTTTAGAAAGCTGCTCCTCGCACAGCTTGTAGAGCGTGAAGAACTTGCGAGCCAGCTCCATGTTGTCTATGAAGCCACAGCTGGCCAGCTTCACCCGGATGATGATCTGACGGTCGGGAACCATCATGGCCACCGAGCGGAAGTTGATCTTCAGGTTCTCAGGGAGCTCCTGCCGTCCTGCATAGCCTGGGTTCTGATTGGTCCAGCCACAGGAGGGACATATAACTAGCATGTAACTAAGTAGTTATATGCTAGTTACATGGCAGTTAAGGTCATCTGAATGTAAAGTGTTTAGTGCTTGGATCCTTTCCCTGGATGTCTCACCATGGTGAGGAAGATGCCAAACTCAGGGTTCATGTCGACGCTGTCTCCATCGGTGAAGATGAAGCTGGCGCGACGCTCCTTCCTGCAGGTCAGCACGATGGCAATCTGCTGCGCCGCCACGGAGAGCACCGGCAGGTCGATACGGTTGAACTCATCAAAACAGCCCCAGGAGCCAGACTGGGCCAGGCCTGTCACAGCAGGAACATCACACTGCATCACATCACACTGCATCACGTCACACTGCATCACGTCACACTGCATCACGTCACACTGCATCACATCACACTGCATCACATCACACTGCATCACATCACACTGCATCACATCACATTGCATCACATCACACTGCATCACATCACACTGCATCACATCACATAGCATCACATCACACTGCACCACATCACACTGCATCACATCACATAGCATCACATCACATAGCATCACATCACATTGCATCACATCACACTGCATCACATCACACTGCATCACATCAAACTGCATCACATCACATAGCATCACATCACACTGCATCACATCACACTGCATCACATCACACTGCATCACATCCCACTGCATCACATCACACTGCATCACATCACATAGCATCACATCACACTGCATCACATCCCACTGCATCACATCACACTGCATCACATCACATAGCATCACATCACATTGCATCACATCACACTGCATCACATCACACTGCATCACATCACACTGCATCATATCACACTGCATCACATCACATAGCATCACACTGCATCACATCACACTGCATCCCATCACACTGCATCCCATCACATTGCATCACATCACATTGCATCACATTACATCGAATGGCATTATATTATGTTTTCATCACATTTCTATATTATATAATATTGATTAGAATGACTAAATATTATATTAATTATATTATACAATATTACAATACATATATTTTAGTATATTTATTATGTGATATTGTGTTGTACTCTATTACATTACTATATATGATATTATATATAATAATATAAAGGATTTACTATTATGTATTAATCCCATCAAGTCACTATATTATATCATATTTCATTATACTACTGAATATGATATCATATTATGCAACATTACATGTATTATATAATATTCTATTCTATGACATTGTTAAATATCCTGTAATGTAATGGAGGGAGTTCCTACCTTTGAATATCCTGCCGAGTCCTCTGAAGTCCATCTGGTCGGAGCAGTTGAAGACCACCACGTACTTCCCCAGGCAGCGGCCCATGTCCTTGGTGGTCTCCGTCTTCCCCGTCCCTGCAGGCCCTGCTGGGGCCCCGCCCATGCTCATGCCCAGGGCCTGGGCCAGCGTGATGTAGCACCTGACACACACACACACACACACGTTCATACGCACGCACAAACACACACACATGCATACACACACACACGCACATACGCACACATACACACACACACGCACTCGCACGCACACACACACACACACTAATGAATGCTTTTCTGTCTTCCAAATACATAAAGAGGTTAATTTGCACTAATGGACACTGACATTATGTCTCAAAAAAGCAGAAAAACAACGAGGAAATGACTCATGATAAAATACAGGCACAGGGCCTGAGGTCAACACAAACACACAGGCACAGACACACACACAGGCACACACACACACCTGTCAGTGAGTGGGGTGATGACAAGCCTGTCTGTGCAGCCCAGGAACTCATTCTGGTAGACAAAGCTGACATCAGTGATATTGATGATCATCTTGTCAGAGTCCTCGTTGAAGTAGAAACGACACTGCTTCAGCCACTCAAAGTCCATAGAGCTCCTGACGTGAAGTCGACACTGGGGAGGAGGGGAGAGAGTGAGGAGGGGAGGGGAAAAGGAAAGAGGAAGAAGAGAGGAGGAGAAGATGGGAGGAAGGAGGAGAGAGGAGAGGGGAGGAAGGAGGAGAGAGGAGGGAGAGAGGAGGGAGAGAGGAGGAGAAGAGGGGAGAAGAGGGGAGGAGAGAGGAGAGAGAGAGGAGGGAGAGAGGAGGATAAGAGGGATGGATTAGTTGTGTGCAGATTGCAACAGTGGACGGGAACTGAAATAATGACGTATCATCCAATGACGTATTCAAAATGTCCTCAACCCCTGATCGCAATATTACAATAGCAATTGGTGTCACTGAAACAGGCCGACACGATATCAGCAAGAATGGTTTGGGACTCACCAAGTCATCGAAGATGTCCCTCTGGTGGACGTGGATGGTGATGAGGGTCTCGTACTTGGTCCTCTCCACCGCGCCCAGGTCCCTGGTCGTCATGTCGATGAGCGTGTTCAGCAGCTCCAGGAACAGCTGGTTGGTCTTGTTCATGATCTTGCGGTCGTAGCGAGCGTTGGTCAGGGCCTCCTCCGAGTCTCTGGTCCAGATCATCTGCACCCCGAGCAGACCCACCTGGACACGGGTACGACAGATGGAGCTCAGAGGTTAAAGCTTGGATTGTGAGTCAAGAGGTTGTGCAGGTCCAAGTCCCTCCTCGGAACGCTGCTCTGGATGAAAGCGTCAGCTTCATGAACACTTGCTGTGTGGGCAGAAGGCTGAAGCACAGGTTGTTCCTATCTGAAATCTTTCATAATACAGATATTGGTCTTGTTAGAAATCCTTGCTGTGACATTGTTGAACTGTACTTAGTCAAGAAGTCAACACATTTAAATTGTCGGTGGAAACCAGCCGTGTGATAGGGATAGCTCGTTTGACTGCAGATCAAGGGATGAAAGGGTGTTAGATAAATAATACTTTATAATTCATTTGACTTTGCGATGAAGTATAACCCAGACTCTGTTGTGGCCTTTTCATTAATTGTACAGTTCACAAGGACAGCTCACGATTTAAAAAGTAATCGCCCCAGAGTTAGCTAGCAGCTGATTGGGCAAGGAGACACTAAACAACAACTACACACTACAGAAAACAGAAAACAGCACAATATATACATCACAAGCCCATCAAGGCCAGATAGATTTGATCACAGCTCACCTGAGCAGGGAAGGAATCCAGGAAGTCTATGAGCTGGAAGCCCGAGTCCTGAATGGCCAAGGCCGCCTGTCGGATCACCAGGTGCAAAGACCTCTGGGATTCCTTCAGGAGGGCGTTAAGCCACACCTCCACGTTGCCCTCGGCAACAACCGGACGGTCCAGCTCCACTGTCTCTCCCTCCCGGGACGAGATGGCCATGATACGATCATACATCTAACACACACACAGACACACAGACACACACACACACAGGCACACAGACACAGAGACCCACGCACACACAGGCACACACACACACACACACACACAGACCCACGCACACACAGAGACACACACACACACACAGAGACCCACACACACACACACACAGACACACACACACACAGAGACCCACACACACACAGGCACAGACACAGCCACAGACACACACACCGACACACACACAGAGACACACCCACAGACACACACAGACACACACACACAGAGACATACAGACACACACACAGACACACACATTAACTGTTAGGGTATCTGGAGGAGGGGCAAATCTCAGTAGCAGAACATTTAACTCATCAAAAGGCCAGAGGTTGAAACCCCCTCCATTTGGATACAGAACGTCTGCTTTGTGAACACATTCTATGGTTTGTTTGATGTGCAAGGTGTGAATGAAGGGTGTTTCACGACACTCTTCATTCAAATGTTTCTGCTTGTGTCCTGTCACACAGGAGCATGTGTGTGTGTGTGGGGGGGGAGGGGGGTTGTGTGTGTTTGTGTGTGCGTGGTGGGGTGGGGTGGGTGGAGGGGGGCCTGCACCTTGTCGTGGAAGCGGACACACTTGATGTTGTCGAAGATGTTGAGCAGGTGAGCCTGGATGGTGTGGGAGTCCGAGGCCTGGCCCAGGATCTCCAGCAGGGCGGGGTCCGATACGAAGAAGAACCGAGGGAACAGGAGACGTTTCTTCTCCAGGTAGCTGGAGCCACGAGCACAGTGGTGACAGATCACCATCATGGTCTGGCAACACCGCCCTCTACTGCCCCCATACTGCCCTGTGTGTTTACCCCTACTGCCCTGTGTGTTTCCCCCTACTGCCCTGTGTGTTTACCCCCATAGTGCCCTGTGTGTTTACCCAGTGAGGGACTTCTGGCAGATCTCCAGCTGCTCCAGCAGGTGGGGCAGCAGCTGCCCCATGGTCTCGTCGCCCACGCAGGACTGCACCACGATGGGCATCTCGTGGGCGCGCATCATGATCTTCACCCACGACTTGTCGATGTTGGAGAAACGCTTGGCTTCCTAGCATTGCCAAGACAGTTTATAAAGAATGCCATTACATAGACTCTAAATAAGCACTTCAAACTAATAGATCATGAATATCACTAGCGAACCACCAAAAGTGCATGGCCAGGTCTTATGGGGGAAACATCTAGACTCAGAAAGTGCCCTTTACTTACTCGGTAACTAGAAAATCATTTTAACAGACTTCACAGCCGCCTGTCTAATCTCACCTTAGGCAGTTGTTTGGCGATGTCTCCTCCTACGAACACAGCCTCCAGATAGATCCACAGGTTCTGCACCGTCATCCAGTTCTCTATGATGTCGGTGGTGTTGGACAAGTTCTGAACCCACTTCTGAATCTGGGCCTTGAAGGGAGTGTTGTACCTGTGAAAGACCACAGCCTCACAGTCCGATCACTGCACCACTGGAGTGGCTCCATGCTAGGGATCGGTTCACTGAATGTGATTAGCATGATGTCATCTAAATAATAATAATAACTAGAGAGGGTACAATTTCTGGGGAAATTGTAGGGTGTGCTTGCTTGCGTCGGTTGCACAGGGGTCTGTATATTTTATATAAAAATGCATCGGGCCTACTTATTATTTATAAAGATTACATAGATTTAAAAGCATCTTTTTTTTGCTGCTCATTTACAACTCAAAATACGAGTGAAGTGTCGAATGAAATATGATGTCTTCTCATTTCCCCTGCAAGAGGCAGCTGACAGGCTGAATCAAAACGAATACATTTGGCAGACCGGTGTAAAAATTGACCTAATCTCTATGACTTAAACGTCCTTTTAAGTTGTCCCTTCTCGTGATATTTTCAGGCATTTAGCCTACTCATATTGCATTCATTCATTAATAAAGAACCCCCTTTGAAGATTATTCTACGACTTTACCGGCAGAAGATAGAATCGCGATTCAAACAGTACCATCTGCTAACTGAAAATATGCCCCCAAAAACGTAAATAAGCTTGACATTTATTTAGTAGAAAATCGCTCATTCATAAAAAGCTCACTGGTAGCGATCATTGTCAGTAACAACGCAAAATGCGATATAGCCCTGTGTGGAGAAGCTGCCCCGGTAAATTATACTACTACAGTACAGTACTAGACTACTGCTGTGTTGGTCTTGGTAGCGATTGCGTTGGTTGAATTCGATTTAACGTTCCGTTGTACGGTTAAGGCTGAAATTAATTATTTTCATGAACAGATTGACAAAGTTTAGGCTGTGGCAATGAAGTTCAGGTTAGTAGTCAGATTGTTTCAACTATTGAAAGACTTTTGAGTAAGGGGAGTGCCGAACATGTTCTGTCACCGTTTGACTTGAACAGCTGAGGAGTTTTTGTTAGCTACTCACACTAGTGTCTAGGGTAGGCTACAGCGTTGCCGTGAGCTACACTGGTTTGAAACCACAGGTAATGGTAATTTCACCAACAAATCGTTTACTAATGTCAGAATAAATCATATAACGAAAATGTATATGTGAGGAATGTTTATTTTAACGATTGAAAACAGATACATCATAGACCACTGTAGTATGTGTTGCCCGGGCAACACAGGCTAATGTCATGATGCTAATACTTCAGTGAAATAGTAGACTACTGTTTCCGAAAGTAGATGTACTTCCTTAATAATATCAGCTTATATTGTACATTACACATCACAATTGTGTGTCATATCACAAAGTAAAATGAGTAAATAGTTATCACCCTGGCCTCTTTTCTTGTGGCGTTTCTGCAGCTGCCTTGCAGTAAAGCTATAGTTAGCCTAGCTATCCCCCAAGTTAACAGATGCGAAACGAATGTTCTGCCAAAGGTAGTCACGCGTGTTTTCGTGACGTTAGTGCAGACCGGTGTAAAAATTGACATAATCTCTATGATTTAAACGTCATTTTAAGTTTTTCCCTTCTCATGATATTTTCAGGCATTTAGCCTACTCATATTGCATTCATTCATGAATAAACAACCCCTTTGAAGATTATTCTACGACGTTACCCGGCAGTAGAAGATGGAATCGCGATTCACGGTACCATCTGCTAACTGAAAATATGCCCCCCAAAACGTAAATAAGCTTGACATTTATTTAGTGGAAAATCGCTCATTCATAAAAAGCTCACTGGTAGCGATCATTGTCAGTAAAAACGCAAAATGCGATATAGCCCTGTGTGGAGAAGCTGCCCCGGTAAATTGTACTACTACGGTACAGTACTAGACTACTGCTGTGTTCGTCTTGGTAGCGATTGCGTTGGTTGAATTGGATTTAACGTTCCGTTGTACGGTTTGGGCTGAAATTAATTATTTTCATGAACAGATTGACAACGTTTAGGCTGTGGCAATGAAGTTCAGGTTAGTAGTTAGATAGACTTTTGATTTAAGTAAGGGGAGTACCGAACATTTTCTGTCGCCGTTTGACTTCCTAAACAGCTGTGTACTGTAGCTAGATGTTTTTGTAGTGTGTCTCGCGTAAGCTACAGCGTTGCAGTGAGCTACACTGGTTTGAAACCACAGGTAATGGTAATTTCACCAACAAATCGTTTTCTAATGTCAGAATAAATCCTACAACGAAAATGTATATGTGAGGAATGTTTATTTTAACGATTGAAAACAGATAACGCTACATCATAGACCACTGTAGTATGTGTTGCCCGGGAAACACAGGCTAATGTCATGATGCTAATACTTCAGTGAAATAGTAGACTACTGTTTCCGAAAGTAGATGTACTTCCTTAATAATAGCAGCTTATATTGTACATTACACATCACAATTGTGTGTCATATCACAAAGTAAAATGAGTAAATAGTTATCACCCTGGCCTCTTTTCTTGTGGCGTTTCTGCAGCTGCCTTGCAGTAAAGCTATAGTTAGCCTAGCTATCCCCCAAGTTAACAGATGTGAAACGAATGTTCTGGCAAAGGTAGTCACGCGTGTTTTCGTGACGTTAGTGACGTAAGTAGCGTCATTGACTGTGGCTAGCAAATTAGCCACCGTTAGCTTCACTTTTCGCCACAAACACTTAATTTCCACTTAAACCATGCAACGGAACGTAAATTCCAATAGAAGCAACTCAATCGCTACCAAGACGAAACTTTTGACACCTACGTTGTCTATGTAGGCCAAATATTGACTGAGTTTTAGGGGGGCAAAAAGAATAAAAATAATAATAATATATATGTGAGAGAACAAAGGTTGTGCCCTTGCCGAAGGCAAAGCACACCCAATTATCATGTTGTTAATTTATCTGGCTCCATTCTTTCCCTTCATTGTAGAAGCAATCAAGCTTAAATTGGAACTGAACAGCTGTTCAATCACAGTGTTAACAAAAACTGTAGAGTGCTTGTGAAAATATTTCTGTTTATCGCCATCTGGTCTATGGTACAATGTAATATTAGGTGGTCTAAGTTACTAATGTCATCTGGTCTAAGGTCCTATGTCATGTCATCTGGCCCATGGCCCTATGTCATCTGGTGTAAGGTACTATGTCATGTCGTCTGGTCTAATGTCATCTGATCCATGGCCTTATGGCCTATACCTGTTGCTCATCAGCGAGCCCAGCATCATCAGGCTGTCCTCCATGTTGGTGATGATCTCCGACGTGCTGTCCCCCCTCAACAGCAGCTCCCCACGCGTCTTGAAGTTGGCGAAGGTGAACGTCTTGTTGTCCCACTCAGCGATCACCTGCTTCAGCTTCTGTTCGATGTCTCTCTCCTTCACGGCACTGATGCAGATGTCCTGCGAGACAGACAGCTGCTTGTGAAACTGCGCTCGACATCCACTCTGCACTCTGCACACAGACCTCTCCGAGCCAGGGTTTCTCCTATATCAGGGATTTCCAACCCTGTTCCTGGAGAGCTAGCTGCCTGTAGGTTTTTGCTCTCTGGCTGGTTTTGGCACCCCTACAACTACAATGCAGCAAGACCATCTCAGCTACAATGGTCCACAGGAACAACAGGGCCTCACCTCAATCTCCTCTTTATATTTGAGCAGCGGCGCTTCCATGATGTTGCGGAGTTTGAAGGCATCCGTATCCACCTCAAAGCTGTGACCCGTCACCTCTGTGATGCGCCTCCAGTGGCGCGTCATCATGGCCTTGTTGGTCATCAACTCCAGCAGGGGGCAGCACTCGTTAAACTCGTCAATGGTCTTCTTCAGGTCCAGGAATGCTTTCCACTCCTTGAGAGCGCGAGGGAGCTTGCGGCACCTTGCGGGAGAAGATTGTTTTAAAACACAAGAGGTCTATCTAGAGCAGCTTTTCTTAACCCTGGTGCTCTGGGAGCCTCTCCCCTCACCTCCATGATCCGCATCTAAACTCCCCCAGATACATCATCCCACTCCCCATCTTCCCTTGCTGCTATGTACCACAGACGGAGGAAGCACTGAGCGTTCAACGTCTTTCAAAGCAAGTCGATCACATGGACAGTCAAGGTATGGCCATGGTAGCGCCCTGGAGCGCGCCTCAGCCAGCAGGAGGGAAGCGGAGGCACAGACCTGCTCTGGAAGTCCAACAGCTCGTTGTTGATCCTCTCGATGTGGATGTCGGCCCAGAGGATGTCGTAGTAGCCGTTGACCGTGTCGATGACGCTGTTGTAGAGGCTGTAGAGCTTCTGCAACAGGATGAGCTGCTTCCTGATCTCCAGGAGCTGGGGGTGCGGGGTCACGGCCAGGCCAAACAGCTCCTCCCCTCCCGTGTACGTGATGTACTTGCGGAAGAGGTTGTCAAAGCGATTCTGAGGAAGAGAGGTTTACGTTACTACATCCATCCCTCCATCCATTCATCCATCCACCCAGCCACCCCTCCTTCCCTCCAGCTGTGTAAATGAATTGTGACATTTTTGAATGTAGGCAGAGTTTTCAAACTGCGTTAAACTTGACACAACTGAACCACTTTAGGGTGTTTTTAGTTCAAGTATGATGTATTTTATGTATTTGTTTTTTGGTTTTGTATCCCTGAGAATGCATCCCTGAGAATGTATACTGTAACAAACCTGGTACATGATGAGCCTGTCGCTGGCATCTTGGGGGGCCAGCCCAGCAACCATGGGCCCATCCTGGTCAGACAAAAAGAATAATTCAAGTCAAATGGAATTTTATTGTCATTCCTCTATTTATCTTACAAAATGGTGTTTGTTCAGGACCATGGTGCAACACGGAACAGTACGCAAGACTACATAAAGTGCAAATAAGTGCGATATCTCACTTATGTGAGAGTCCAGGAGAGGTCAATCAGTGTGTGTCTGTGTGCGTGTGTGTGTGTGTGTGTGTGGAGCATCTCTATATTCCAAATGAGTGCTTGTGCGTGCAGGCAGGAATGCCCGTGTCTGCCTGCACCTTGTCGTAGTCCTGGTAAAAGTGATGGCAGTCCTCCACAAACGTCTCCACGTTGCTGATGAGCTCTCCCCTGAAGTTGGGCTGCAGGGACACCAGCTGGTTCTGCACCTGCGTGCTGCGGCCCAGAAGCTTCTCCCAGGTGTAGCGCAGAGTGTCCACCTTCTCCGCCTCCTCCTTGGCCACCGACAACTCGTATTTGTTTAGGACAGCGTACGACTCCTTTACAGACAGGGGGGATGGGATTGATTATTGATGGTCAGGGCCACGCCTAGCCTTAATCTGGGGTAACACTGGGTAATGTAGTACCACTGGGTAATGCGGTACCACTGGGTAATGGGGTACCACTGGGTAACGGAGTACCACTGGGTAATGTAGTACTACTGGGTAATGGAGTACCACTGGGTTATGTAGTACCACTGGGTAACGCAGTAACACTGTACCTCTATGGGCCCCACTAGGAAGTCAATAGAGATCTGCTGCTCCCGGATTTCCTTCAACGATGCCATGGCAATGCGGATGTCGTCCAGATCTTTGATCTGCCTGTTGAGCTTCTTTCCTGCTTCGTCCACAAACAGGAAGATCTTCTCCATCTCGCACCTGTACTTCCTGTTGCAGTGGAGACCGTAGTCCACCATCCAGCTCTTAGTCTCAGCAGTCAGGGACAACTTCAGGTCCGCTGCACACCAAACCAAATAAGAATACATTACATTTCACTCATTCTGCAAACTCTTGTATCCAAAGCGACATATGCATAGTGACTACAGAAAGTACAAAACAACACAGAAACGTGACGTCACCTGTGTAGAGAGCCAGCGCTCCTACGCTGAGGTACTCAGGTTCGGCGTTGATCTCCAGCTCCAGGTCTCGGTAGTACAGCATCTGGGACTCAAACTCAGACAGCAGAGGGTTCCCCTGGCAGAACCGCAGCAGGGTCTCCTCACGTTCCTGCCTCCAGATGTGGTGGTAGCGGCCGAAGCGCTCCAGGGCTGTTAGCACCTCCTGGAGGAGGGACAGGGAACAGCATGTAGGGTCCCCTACAACTACGCACCTCTGATCCTCCTTGATCTACCGCTGTACTTTCTATGTGCACTCTTTGTATGTTTCTTTGAATAACAACATCTGCTGGATTAATAAAAAATTCTGCCTTCATATGCCTCCTTCCTTCCTTCATCTCTCACCACACAACCTCCATTCTCCCTCCCTCCTTCCTTCCATGCATGTACCTCCATTCTCCCTCCCTCCTTCCTTCCATGCATGTACCTCCATTCTCCCTCCCTCCTTCCTTCCTTCCATGCATGTACCTTCTTGGTGGAGTTGATGGAAGTGCTGAGGACGGACACCAGCTTGACGATCTCCTTGTTCTCAGACACACTCTTGTAGTAGTTTCTGGCCTGGAAGGGCAGGGCCTGGCTCACAGACAGGTCAGAGGTGCTGCCATCTGGAGAACAAGCACATTCATCTGCCGTGGAAACAACTCTTATCAAACAGAACAGTACTTGTATGTCCCTTTCACTGGCAATGTCACAAAGGGCTTCCCACAGATCAGCACCTACAACCAAGCGAAACCCTTTGAAGAAAACAAAACTCTGAGAAAGGACATGTGTCCATAGCGTTTACTGTGAAGGGGGACTGAGGAAGAACCTGACATGTGTCCATAGCGTTTACTGTGGTGGAGCGCTGAGGAGGAACCTGACATGTGTCCATAGCGTTTACTGTGGTGGAGCGCTGAGGAAGAACCTGACATGTGTCCATAGCGTTTACTGTGGTGGAGCGCTGAGGAGGAACCTGATTCCCCAGATGGTTTGTTACACATATTGTTTGACATTATTCTCGTGGGGTCGTGATTTTGCGAACCCAGCTGTCTCGCACGGCCACACTTTTGGACAAATGAAGAGTAATGAATAGAAAGGAAATATCTGAACAATGTTTCGTTATGAAAATGATTACTGTCTAAAATCATTCCAGTGTTCGGGCAAAGTAGACCAATTTAGCAGAACAAAGTATACATAATTTCTACCATGTAAAAGCTCAATTTCATCTTCATAAAAAAACTAAAAAACTAAGTTGATGCCCAGAATGAGCTTTCACACAACCACCACTCTTTAATCTCCTGATACGCTTTAGGGACATTCTGAAACTTCCACAAACAGAAACACTAATTGGCTAAATCCACTGGACCCCAGCTTGGATTTTCTTAGAAGATTCGCGGCACAGAGATATTTTTTTTATAAGGTCATGCATGTGACTAGCTTTGCCTGGCAAGCTGTAAAATAGCAAAATCTCTTTCATCCTTTGACTTTGCTACATTAGCTGCTAGACAGTAGCAGCCTGATGAAACAGCTTGGATGTAGTTTGTGACATCTTTAATGGGGTTGTTTAAGCGTGCCTGAAATTTACTGTCTGTTTCTAGTCTGACAGCCATGCTATGTTGCTCTGATGAGGCTCGTGTCTGATAGGCTGTTTCTGACAGGCTGTTTCAGAGTCTCATTCGGATTGTCTGTTTCCGAGTGGCCGTTTCTGAGAGGCTGTTTCTGAGAGGCCGTTTCTGAGAGGCTCATTCTGATTGGCTGTTTCTGAGAGGCTGTTTCTGAGAGTCTCATTCTGATTGGCTGTTTCTGAGAGGCTCATTCTGATTGGCTGTTTCTGAGAGGCTGTTTCTGAGAGTCTCATTCTGATTGGCTGTTTCTGAGAGGCTCATTCTGATTGGCTGTTTCTGAGAGGCTGTTTCTGAGAGGCTGTTTCTGAGAGTCTCATTCTGATTGGCTGTTTCTGAGAGGCTCATTCGGATTGGCTGTTTCTGAGGCTCATTCTGATTGGCTGTTTCTGAGAGGCTGTTTCTGAGAGTCTCATTCTGATTGGCTGTTTCTGAGAGGCTCATTCTGATTGGCTGTTTCTGAGAGGCTGTTTCTGAGAGGCTATTTCTGTACCTGCCAAGCTTCGGTAAGACGTTTCTCCATCCTCTGATTCGCTGTCGGTTCTGTCCTGCTTGAGAGCAGCCATGCGTTGCTCGCTCATCTTCCTCTGTGGGGTAAGAGTTCACTTTCATTACTACAAAATAAAAGCCCACTTCATGTGCTGGGAATTTAATATAAATTTAGTGCATGAAGCATTCTTTTTAGTTTTCAACTGTGTTAAAAAAACAAATATTTCCATATTTCTACTTAATTGACTCCATGCTCGACTTCGTGGCTGTGTGGCAGCAGAGTCAAGCCTACCTTTGAGATCCTCTCCTTGCTCCACTGGCCGACGCCCCTGCTCACGCTGACCACACACTCCACCGCCCGGTTCAGGGCCTGCTGCACCTCGTCCAGGCCCGGCACCATCAAGATGTTGGGGATGGAGAGGGTCACGCTGGCCCTGAAGATGGGCTGCTGGCCTCCTCCCTTCCCTCGGGAGCCGGGCTCGCTCTCTGCTGCAGGGGAACAGGCCGTCGGGTTAGGGAACGGGGTTAGGGTTAGAGAACAGGCCGTCGGGTTAGAGAACAGGGTTAGGGTTAGAGAACAGGGTTAGGGTTAGGGAACAGGGTTAGGGTTAGAGAACAGGCCGTCGGGTTAGAGAACAGGCCGTCGGGTTAGAGAACAGGGTTAGGGTTAGAGAACAGGGTTAGGGTTAGGGAACAGGGTTAGGGTTAGAGAACAGGCCGTCGGGTTAGAGAACAGGCCGTCGGGTTAGAGAACAGGGTTAGGGTTAGAGAACAGGGTTAGGGTTAGAGAACAGGGTTAGGGTTAGAGAACAGGCCGTCGGGTTAGAGAACAGGCCGTCGGGTTAGAGAACAGGGTTAGGGTTAGAGAACAGGCCATCGGGTTAGAGAACAGGGTTAGGGTTAGAGAACAGGCCGTCGGGTTAGAGAACAGGGTTAGGGTTAGAGAACAGGGTTAGGGTTAGGGAACAGGGTTAGGGTTAGAGAACAGGCCGTCGGGTTAGAGAACAGGGTTAGGGTTAGAGAACAGGGTTAGGGTTAGGGAACAGGGTTAGGGTTAGAGAACAGGCCGTCGGGTTAGAGAACAGGCCGTCGGGTTAGAGAACAGGGTTAGGGTTAGAGAACAGGGTTAGGGTTAGAGAACAGGCCGTCGGGTTAGAGAACAGGCCGTCGGGTTAGAGAACAGGGTTAGGGTTAGAGAACAGGCCGTCGGGTTAGAGAACAGGGTTAGGGTTAGAGAACAGGCCGTCGGGTTAGAGAACAGGGTTAGGGTTAGAGAACAGGGTTAGGGTTAGGGAACAGGGTTAGGGTTAGAGAACAGGCCGTCGGGTTAGAGAACAGGGTTAGGGTTAGAGAACAGGGTTAGGGTTAGAGAACAGGCCGTCGGGTTAGAGAACAGGGTTAGGGTTAGAGAACAGGCCGTCGGGTTAGAGAACAGGGTTAGGGTTAGAGAACAGGGTTAGGGTTAGGGAACAGGGTTAGGGTTAGAGAACAGGCCGTCGGGTTAGAGAACAGGGTTAGGGTTAGGGAACAGGGTTAGGGTTAGAGAACAGGGTTAGGGTTAGGGAACAGGGTTAGGGTTAGAGAACAGGCCGTCGGGTTAGAGAACAGGGTTAGGGTTAGAGAACAGGCCGTCGGGTTAGAGAACAGGCCGTCGGGTTAGAGAACAGGCTGTCGGGTTAGGGAACAGGCCGTCGGGTTAGGGAACAGGCCGTCGGGTTAGAGAACAGGCCGTCGGGTTAGGGAACATGCCGTCGGGTTAGGGAACAGGCCGTCGGGTTAGAGAACAGGCCGTCGGGTTAGGGAACAGGCCGTCGGGTTAGAGAACAGGCCGTCGGGTTAGAGAACAGGCCGTCGGGTTAGGGAACAGGCCGTCGGGTTAGAGAACAGGCCGTCGGGTTAGAGAACAGTTCGGAGAGGGACGAGGGCTCACCAAGGAAGTGGGAAAGGGACGAGGCGTGGATGCGCTTGCGGAGGCCCTCCAGGGTGTTGCGTGTCAGTCGCAGCAGGGAGTCCATATTGCGGTGGTTGAAGTGGGAGAGCAGCTCCTGTGCTTCCTCCTCCATCACCTCCATCAGATCCCTCTTCTTCTTCCTCCTCGCCAGGGGAGAGCCGCCCCCGGTGCTGGGCCCGGTGCTGGGCACCGCGCTGGGCACCGTGGTGTTGCGCGAGAACAGACGACCCTCCAGCCGGCCCTCCTCCTCACCTAGGCAGTGACACACTGGAGGTATGACAGAGGTCGTACACCTTTATTCTCTCTCTCTCTCTCTCTCTCTCTCTCTCTCTCTCTCTCTCTCTCTCTCTCTCTCTGTCTCGCTCTCTCTCTCTCTCTCACACACACACACACACTCACATTAAGTATAACAGATATCACACATATTCTCTCACTCACGCACACTGTGGAGATGTTCTTACTTCCAGAAGCTTCCATACTTCCAGGTAACACACACACACAGACACACACACACAGACAGACACACGTACACACTCCCATTGCCATACCTTCAGCCTCCACATGCGCTGCTTTGCTGTCCCCTCTGCGGTCCTCCGCCTCCTCCCTGGGCTGATGGAAGTCCAGCAGCATGTTGATGAGCTCGTTGGCTGCCTCCTCCACCAGCGTGCTCTTGGTGTGGAGGCTCTGGGCTCCTCGGATGCACAGCTCCTGACAAAGACACGGCCACTCAGACTGTCACACCACGCACACTGCAGCAACTGATACTGTCAAAATCGTATATCATATATTACATATATCCTATATCGTATATTGTATCGCATATCATAACCGATAATCTTTCAGAGTGATGTACTGTACGATGGGGGGGATCTGAACCAGGAATCAGGGTTCCAGCAGTTCAATAATGTTAGGCTGGGTCCCAGTATTAGCAGACTGTTGGGTACTGGTTGTCGGGGGATACCTTGGTGGTCTGAACAAACTCCTCACAGGGCAGAGGATCGTCTGGAAGCACGCACAGCACAGCTCCACTCATGTCCTGCAGCACGGCATCGATCCTGAACTCCACCAGATCGTTCACTCTGTCTATCAACAGCTCCAGGTGCTCTGGAAGGGGAGAGATGTGAGACACACCCACACACAGACAACACAGACATGCATGCACGCACAGAATACATACACACTCACACAACTGGTGTGTATCTTACCAAGAGCAGTGTTGATGCGCAGCAGGTACTTGTCTATGTTGAGGGAGGTCCAGCTCAGGGAAGTGAGGCCTGGCAGCAGAGCCTCGTCCACTTTTGCTACGTGTGGTGTGATCAGTTGTTCAAAGGCACTCTGGATCTTTCCCCTCACTCTGGAGTTCTCATCCAGCATCAACTACAGGGAGACAGAACCAGTCAGCATCAACTACAGAGACACATGGCCAATCAGCCTCAACTACAGAGAAACAGCCAGTCAGCATCAACTACAGTTAGACAGAACCAGTGACTCTGATCTCCTTCTCAGGACCAGGTCAGAACCCTCAAAGAGATGCTGGAGTCATGCTGTTGCGCAGTGCTGCGGGCCTGTGGCAGCAGAACAGTGAACCGGACCTGCAGCTTGTTGAAGTTCTGCTTGAGGGAGTCTTGCTTCTGCTGCAGGAAGACAGCGAAGGGAGGCACCTCCAGCCTCATCCTGGTCATGCAATCAGTTTCCCTGATCTGAGCCAGGAGCTCGGGGTCAAAGTTCACGTACAGCTGGCCTGTGTCTGGACACCTGACCAGCAGAGAGGCTTGTAGACCCAGCCGGGCCACGTCCATCTGGGGAAGGAGGAGGACAGAGCCGCAAGTTTCCATAACGTTGTGAATCAGACTGTCATTGAAGAACCAGGACGTGACACGTTATCAACCCAAGGTGAGTCATTCAGAATGCTCAAAGCCTCACCCTAACCTTAACACTTACCCTAACCTTAACACTCACCCTAACCTTAACACTCACCCTAACCTTAACACTTACCCTAACCCCACCGCCCAGGCCCCCACGCCCAAACATTCACCTGCTGCAAAAAACCCTCGCCATCTCCCATCCACCATCCTCTCCCACTCCCCTCTGCTCAAGCCCCCCTCCCCTCCTCCCCTCCCCTCACCTGCTTCACCCATCCCTGGTGGTACAGCATCTCGAACTCCAGGAGCACCCGGGACACCCTGTTGTAGTTCCTGATGATGCGCTTGGCGTCGGGCGTGGCGAGCGCGCCAGGATGCTGCTGGAACAGCTCCATGGGCCCCTGGATGCGGCGGTACAGCTGGCGAGCCCACAGGATCCTGCCCGCCACCGGGGGCAGGTCGCGGCCCATGGGGGGATCCGTTTTCTGCCTGGTGTAGATGCGGGACACCATCTCAATGTCCCGGCCGTAGTTCTGCAGGATGCTCTGGTACCGCTCCTCAACACCCAGGTCAGGGATGTCCAGTCTGGGAGAGGGAGAGGGGAGAGAGGGGGTTTGACATGGGGGTGTGATGAGTGTATAATGGAATGTATGGGGTAGCATATTGTGTATGTTTCTGTGAAGAATGTTAAGGATTATTCATAAAGTATTTTTACTATGTATCTTTTTTATATACATTTTTGACTGATAAAGCATTTAACAAGGACAATATAGATCAATTAACCAAAGAAAGTACCTTTCAAATTTTTTCAGTACATTCAAAGCTCTCTCTGTGCTATGAATCTTATCAAATGTGTTATCCATGAAGGTTTTCAGCTGGTTCTGAAATGACAAACAGCAATAAACTCTGAAATTGATTCTGTAATTGTTCAGATCAATAATCATAATCGTTTATGAACCGTTTCAGTCTAGAATCATAGCCATACATGGAGTTCGGTGGTGTTCTTGCAGAACTCCTCATAGTCCAGATCGAAGTCTGTTCTTCTCTGGTCAAGAAAGCTGTAGTGTTTCTTCTTCATGGTCAGCACGATGCTCTGGCATACACACAAACACACACACACACACACAGACAAGCATATAGACATACACGCACACACACAGCGTAGGATGATCAGTAATCAGAACAGTGTTCTGACGCACACACACACACACACACACAGAGTAGCATGATCAGCATAGTGCTTTCTCACACACACACACACACACACACACACACACACACACACACACACACACACACACACACAGTCACCAAACCCACTATGACTCCACACCCTAATATTTAACAGTCGCGTCAGGTAGTGTTTCAGCTGAATGGTCTTGATAAGAGTTCTGCAGTGAGGATGGGAAGGTATCCTGGATACTGAATCTCATGCAGGTGATGGCAAGGCTTCATGGAGATACTCAAGGCAGTTACAAAAGCAAGTGATAGAGTGTATAATAGCGGTAATTGCCATGCAGCTTACTTTAAAATATGCATACCCTGTGAACAAATGGTCAGCCAAGACTAGTAATTGATAGTAATCAGCTTTTGTTTGGTTACTTGAGACCTGAAAACTCAAGTGTGTTCAATCAGACTGTATGGAAAGAAACTACCATTTCCCTCTTTATTTGCAACATTATAGAAGACAAAATGTTTGAATCAAAGTCAAACTAAAGGTACGTCTTTGTTAAAAGAGGGTTTTGTGTTTGTGAGTTATATTTTTGTGTGCCAACAGTTAAAATGGCTGCATGCATAGAATGAAACAAAGACAATGGAAAAGTAAACATTTCAAACATGTTTTTACATGTTTGAAATAAATGTATTCTATGAAAGGAAGACAAAGATTACCTCCCATTTCCCCTGAATTTCTGCAGTCTGTCCGGCAGGGGCAGCAGAGAGAGCAGATTACTACACTTCCAAAGTCAAACACAAAGTCAACCTGTTCGAATACCTACAGCTACATCCAAACTGCAATGTAAATCTGTTTTTTAAAAGTGTGTTTGACATTCAAGAATTTAGGCTTGAAGGTGCAAGTAAATTTATCGAATAAGAATTTGCTTGATTTTGTAGATTAAATAAAAAGAAAAGAAAAGTAGCCATCAAACACATGGGGGCGTGTCCTAACCTGAAACCTGGTTGCCAGGGTTTCCAGGCCCTCCATCTTGGAGTCCTGCAAGGTGTCGTACGTGTTGATGGTGTCAAACATCTCCAGGATCTTGTAGAGGCGTCGCTGGAACGTGTCAAACTTCCCAAAAATGTACATCTCACTGAAGTCAAAATGTCTTTCTGAAGAACTCTGCTCCAGCTCCTCCTTGGTCTTGTGGAAGTATCTCTGGTACTCCTGTAGAAGAAACAGAATAACACTCTTTCTATCTTGTCAACAACAAACCGTGCCCTCTTTAGACAGTCTGTGAGTGTCTGGAGCCTGTGTAGGTGGAGGAACCTGTAACCGTCTGTGAGTGTCTGGAGCCTGTGTAGGTGGAGGAACCTGTAACCGTCTGTGAGTGTCTGGAGCCTGTGTAGGTGGAGGAACCTGTAACCGTCTGTGAGTGTCTGGAGCCTGTGTAGGTGGAGGAACCTGTAACCGTCTGTGAGTGTCTGGAGCCTGTGTAGGTGGAGGAACCTGTAACCGTCTGTGAGTGTCTGGAGCCTGTGTAGGTGGAGGAACCTGTAACCGTCTGTGAGTGTCTGGAGCCTGTGTAGGTGGAGGAACCTGTAACCGTCTGTGAGTGTCTGGAGCCTGTGTAGGTGGAGGAACCTGTAACCGTCTGTGAGTGTCTGGAGCCTGTGTAGGTGGAGGAACCTGTAACCGTCTGTGAGTGTCTGGAGCCTGTGTAGGTGGAGGAACCTGTAACCAGCTGTGAGTATCTGGAGCCTGTGTAGGTGGAGGAACCTGTACCTGGTTTAGCTGGATGGCCGCCCTCAGCTTCTGTGACACCAGCTCCTGGGGCTGCTCCCAGATTGATGCAGAGCAGTTGTTGGTGATGTAGGCCTTACATGCTGTGATCATCTGGTTGGTAACCTAGGAACATTAGATCCAGTGTTTACATTACATTTACATTTAGTCATTTAGCAGACGCTCTTATCCAGAGCGACTTACAGTAAGTACAGGGACATTCCCCCGGGGCAAGTAGGGTGAAGTGCCTTGCCCAAGGACACAACGTCATTTGACACGGCCGGGAATCGAAACCAGCGACCTTTTGATTACTAGCCAGATTCTCTAACCGCTCAGCCACCCGACACCCCTAGCTTCCGCTAGCAACATTAGATCAATGGGTATGGTACGTTGGGTTAAGATAATGGTTCACACATAGGGTTAAGATAATGGTTCACAAGCTGGGTTAAGGCACAGCCTTGCATGCACATCTACATTTAGTGTATACATGTATCTAGGTATAAGAGCTGTGGTTACTTTGGGCTGCTCCGGGTAAACACAGACTGCTGCTTGACTTTGACCAACAAAATCCTGTCAGAATTCTGAACTTCTGATCCTTGATCTTCTGCTGTAAGTTCTACATGCACTAAAAACAACACTATCCAAACTATACTTTTGAGTCAGTGAGACCTCACTTCATAATAATAATGTGTTTATCTAGCAAACACTTTTATCCAAAGTGACATATGGGCGGGGACTTCGAACCTGCGATCTCTTGACGTGCACTCAAATGCTCTAACCACTAAGCTACACAGTGAGGCTGGGGTTGGTACCTTGACGAACAAGGAGGTGATCTTCTCTGACGTGTTGTAGTAGCGGGAGATGCTGTGGATCATCCTGATAGCGTTGATCAGACCTGGAATGGCCTCCACCATGGACACCTGGGGGGAACTCCCAAACGTCACATGATCCATCACATGAGCCATCACATGATCCAGTACGCACTACATGAAGCAGGAGGACGTCTGGCTGTCTAGCGCTGCTATGACGGGGTTCCAAAACCCCATGACCAGAACAACATGTGATCCGGGACCCCGGGAATGAATTGACCTTCAGCAAAAGCCCCGTCCACCTTAGTTACTGTTGCCAGCCTGTCAAGCTGCACTAATTTATATAGCAGGTACTACTGTTAACCGTAAGGTACTATTGGACAATGCCGTTTGGGGGAAGGGTTTTGCGAAAGGTCAGTTGGATTATTGGCAACAGTATTGCAAGGTTTAAATTAATATAAAATATCCTTTAGTATGATTTTATTGAATGTACTCCAGGGAAAACACTTAGTAGTTAGTAGATACTTGGTTTAATGGATATTTCAAAGATATATCTGGACATCTCACAGGGTCGTTGTTGTAGAGTGGGTCGCAGAACTTCTCCAGGGTGTAGAGGTACTTGACGTTGTCTTTGGCCTCGTTGGCCGAGTCTGTGATCCTCATATCCAGCTGTCGCCACGGCTACAGAGACCACAGAGGAAAACAAACCACGGGAAGTAGTTACCTCAGGACGTAGTTAGAGAGAACCGCATCTCAGCTCGGTCCGTCAGTTTGAAATGATAAGGCAAGATAAATAAAGCTGATTCTGATGTTGCAGTAATCTTGCTGGAATGGATCATACAGCCTTTGAGGTGCCAAAGATCTCACCATATCTTGATCCTAGGTGTTGATGTTGAAAAAAACTAATCTGAATAATTCAGGAATCATGCTATGCCAGAAATATAATGTACACTACTACTACAAAAGTATTAAACACCCAGTATGTTTTACATGAATATTGTCTTACATTTACATGTAGTCCTTTTTTTTTTTTTTTTTTTACTATGTATTTTCTGTATTTGTACAGCAGAGTATAATGTAGAGAATGTAGTGTAAAAGTGTATGTTGATCATTGTAAGACTTTTGCACTGTACTGTACAACCAAATACACCCAGACTGGCCCAACGTGTTGAGCACCTGGAGGCCCTGACCTTGATGAACTTGGACTTGGCCATCATGAGCACCCCGAGCACGGCCTTCACCTCCAGGCTCTTCAGCTGGTCCAGCAGGTAGTTGAAGCGGGACGTGCGTTTCTTCCAGTGGTCCAGCTCTGCCCGGGGCCCCAGGTCATCAGCCTCCTTCCTGAGCTGGTCGCTCTCTGCCAGAACCTGAACCATTAACGGAACACCACAGGAAGATTTGCCGATGTGGCTCAGAAACACAGATTGCTGATTGATTCTGACCGCCGAAATACTGTTAGAACTACGCACTTCTGATCCTAGATAGACTACTGTATTCTCTACATGCACTATTCGAAGCATACGTAACAGTAAACAAAAATAGTTTTACATTTAATGAGATTTCAACTCCAAAGACCTTGATCTCCAGAAGGCCCTGGTCTTACCTGCTCTATCTGTTTAATCCACCCCTTCATGCAGAGCTCTATCTTCTCTGTGGTCTCTGCGCTGTTGGCCGCAGCCAGGTAGACCGAAGGCCCCTTCAGGGTCGTCAGGTCAAACGTGTCACACTTTTTCAGGTTCACCTGAAGATAACATCAAGCGTCACCCACACATTTATCATGACAACAGCGAAATCACCCCAAAAAACAAGTATGTTTGTACTTTTGCTTTGTAAGTATACTTTACGTATCATCTTTTTTTCCCCACTCAGTGCATCACCTTCTCCTGCAGGCTCTCCTGTGCCCCGGCCAGCACCGACACAAAGCTGTCCAGGGAGCTGATGAAGTCGTGCTTGACGGCCGTGGCCTGAGGGCTGTCGGGCTCCCCCCAGCCCTGGGTCATCTTCCTCAGGGTGGGGATGAACACCTCGGACAGCAGCTGCTCCACACTCCTCAGCAAGCCCACCTCCCTGGTGTCCAGCATGTTGAAGTTCACATCCTGCGCTCGGAACAGAAACTTAGAATGTTATTCATTTAGCAGACTCTTACAGTATATACATGTATATATGCATACTGTATGCATATACTGTATCTAATGTAATGGGGATTGTTATATAAAACATGCTGTTATAGATAGTTTCTGTTTCTGACTAATATGAACGCGAGGCTGTTGAGTGCAGGGGGCTGCAGCTCTGTCTCCACGTATGAAAGGCCTGTCCTTGAGGGAGTTCTTCATCAGACTGACACCCTACCCTGTGTCATCTGTGTGCGTGTGGTCTTTTCTGCAGAGAACATGGACTGTATATCCTGTATACATCCAAAGGGTCGCGTAGCGCAGTGGAGATTTGAAAAACTGAAATCACAGAGCCGGTACCAGAAGAGATGCTTTAATCCAAAGCAAGATATAAAGGATAATTGAACCTGCAACCTCTTGATCTGTTGTCACGTGCTCCAACCACTTAGCTGTGCCCTCGTTTGCAGTCAAGGAGATCAAGTTAGGCTCCACTCAACTTTTGTTATGTATTTAATGCTTGAATGTTTGTAACTAACTCTTGCAAATTGTTACTGAATACAAGCAGCAACAATAAAAATATCCCTGAACTGCATTTCGGATGCTTGGTTGTCATAGATTAATCAACTATGTTATTGCTACTAATGACAAGACAATAAAACCAAGAGTAATGATCATTAGGCTGCAAGTACCAAACTACTAAGACATTTTTAACCATCCTTATTGAAAGGATTTTCCCCCCGAAGGAAACGCCATGGCGGTCCACAGGGGACCCGGTCGATGCTTTCCCGGCAGCAGACAGGTGACAGGTGTGCAGTGATCATGCCTGTGTGCGTGTGATGCTGATTAGGTCTCCAAAGGGCTGACGAGGGATCGATCCCCTCACAGCCAGACGCTCCCTGCCTCTCCTCGCATCCAGCAGACCCTCTCACAGCCAGACGCTCCCTGCCTCTCCTCGCATCCAGCAGACCCCTCACAGCCAGACGCTCCCTGCCTCTCCTCGCATCCAGCAGACCCCTCACAGCCAGACGCTCCCTGCCTCTCCTCACATCCAGCAGACCCCTCACAGCCAGACGCTCCCTGCCTCTCCTCGCATCCAGCAGACCCCTCACAGCCAGACGCTCCCTGCCTCTCCTCGCATCCAGCAGACCCCTCACAGCCAGACGCTCCCTGCCTCTCCTCGCATCCAGCAGACCCCTCACAGCCAGACGCTCCCTGCCTCTCCTCGCATCCAGCAGACCCCTCACAGCCAGACGCTCCCTGCCTCTCCTCACATCCAGCAGACCCCTCACAGCCAGACGCTCCCTGCCTCTCCTCACATCCAGCAGACCCCTCACAGCCAGATGCTCCCTGCCTCTCCCTGCCTCTCCCTGCCTCTCCTCGCATCCAGCAGACACAGGACTCTCCGTAAAGGACTAGCATCGCCCGCGGGGACAGGAGAGAAAGGTCATGCTTGTGCCAAAGGGAAAACAAGCTTCCCCGTTCATGTCAGATGTTTAGATATTCTTCCATATATATTTACATAATACAGTGTATTTATTAATCAGACATTTTGAATACAGCAGTTAGTCAGATGTGTTCACAGGTCCCATTCAGGAGTAGCTGAAGGTCAGTCAGCCAATCGGACGCGGTGCTCTTTGGGTGTGGTTTTCTACATAAGCCACGACATGTTTGTACCACACCATCACAACATAGTTATATATTCCTTAAGGTGTTTTGTATGTATGTAAAAATAATAATACAAATAAATATATTACTATTAATGATAATAATTGTTATTATATAATTATTTTTTTAAATAAATAAAATCATAATTATCATTATTAATCATAATATTATCTTATAATATGCATATATATATACACATACATATATATATAATTATTATTAGGAGGGGCTGCTCACCCTGTGGATGTTCTCGGAGGTCACCGCCCTGGAGGTGTTGGGTCTGGTGAAGAACACACACACCCCCGTCAGGGCCGCGTCCGCCCCCTCCGTCACAAACACCTTGGTCTTCCTGCTGCCCCGCACCAGAGGTGAGGCGGTGGCTAGGGACACAAACACACTGAAACTCCATCTGGCATTAGGAAAAGGGAAGCGATTCCACTCACACTTCTAGTTGACCTTCCATACGTCATCTTTCCTAGTCAGTGTACATTTTATTCATCAAGCAGACGCTTTTAATATCCAAAGCGCCTCTGTATCTTTGACGTTACAGTGTATCTCTGACGTGTTGTGGCTTTGCACCCACAGACTGTTCTTTCACCTTCTTCTGTGGTTTCTACTTCCTGGTGGTAGAACATGAGGTGTGGAAGGCCCTCTGCTACAAAGAACTTCTCCATTCGTTCAATCTGTCAGCAGGGGGAAAACGGTGGGTCATTACATTGTTTAAAGTCATTATTTTATGCATTTGTGACTATAAACTGAGTGTTATCACCACGGTAACTGCTCCTTTCTCCATCCTTCATCCCTCCTAAACAAGAGAGCTTTTTGTTCACTACCTATCTAGACTTAGCTAACCCTAACCTCACTCATCACAATGACAGTAACAGAGTTTTCATTTAGCAGACTTTTGGTCAAAATGGCATTCTGGGATGGGGTGGATTTTAACCTGCAATCTCATGACCTGCAGACTGTTGAAACTCTACCACTGAGCTAAACTCAACCTTTAGTTCTTGAACGTCACTTGCCCCATATCTGACCCCCAACTTACCTGCGCTCCATCCAAGATGGCCGCCTACCTGCGCTCCATCCAAGATGGCCGCCTACCTGCGCTCCCTCCAAGGCTGGCCGCCTACCTGCGCTCCATCCAAGATGGCTGCCTACCTGCTCTCCCTCCAAGATGGCCGCCTACCTGCTCTCCCTCCAAGATGGTCGCCTACCTGCGCTCCCTCCAAGATGGCCGCCTACCTGCGCTCCCTCCAAGATGGCGTCCTCCACCTCGGCCTTCTCCACGCCCAGGCAGGATGCCACGATGCTGAGCACATAGTCATGTCTGCCGTCCAGCTGCGCTCGCTTGGCCTCACGCTCCTCCTTCAGCTTTTGCTAAATGTAAACACACACGTACACACACACACACAGACATATACACACACCACACACACGTACACACACACAGACATTCACACATGCAGAAACAAAGTTTTGTCATATCCACAATGACTTGTTGTGTTGTGAGTTTTCAATTAGCACAAAATCCGGAGTTTGTTCACTTTGAGGAGATATCTCCATTCCCCAAAAAAGTATTTGATTAAAATTAGCGTGAATACGAAATATTATAATTGGTTCTATGATTAATATGAATAAATCTAACTATAAGGTCCTAAACAAAAGACAGCTAAGAAAATAAACAATCTGAACAGGTTCTGTGTTTTTCCTGCGGCTGCTGTCCTGCAAAGTTATCATCTCAGAGCAGAACAAGCCTTTTGAATATGATGTTAGTACGACAATATGTTGAATTATTCATTGAAGACTTCCAGTCCAGATGTCAGAGAGTGTCAGCCCCCGGGCTGTCTGCCCCAGCTGTACAAGCTGAGCAGCCAGCCGTCCTGCAGTGCTCTGGAGGAGCTAGCCAGGCTAGTACAACACACCACTGTTGGTTGCTTGGCACCGCTGCTTGGCAACCGAACAGGAAGCTAATAAACAAGGACTCTTTGTTCTCTTCAGTTTGGTGTTGTGTTTGTGGGATGAAAGCGTCTGAATGAATAACTTAAAAAATGAACTGTAATGGATTTCAACAGTGTTATCTTGGGGGCGTGTTGAAATCATTATAGTAGTCCAGGGTGGAAAAGACGACCTGGATTTGAGGGAGGGGACGGGTTGAGGGAAGAGAGGGAGGAGAGGGACTGGGGGAGGGGAGGTGAGTGGGAGAGAGGGAGGAGGGGGACTGGGGGAGGAAAGGGACTGAGGGAGGGGAGGTGAGGGGGAGAGAGAAGAGATGGGTGGAGGGAGGGGTTGAAGGAGGGGAGGTGAGGGGTTGAGGGAGGGGAGGGGTTGAAGGAGGGGAGGGGTTGAGGGAAGAGAGGGAGGAGAGGGACTGGGGGAGGGGAGGTGAGGGGGAGAGAGGGAGGAGGGGGACTGGGGGAGGAAAGGGACTGAGGGAGGGGAGGTGAGGGGGAGAGAGAAGAGATGGGTGGAGGGAGGGGAGGGGTTGAAGGAGGGGAGGGGAGGAGGGGTTGAGGGAGGGGAGGGGTTGAAGGAGGGGAGGGTGGAGGGGAGGAGGGGTTGAAGGAGGGGAGGGTGGAGGGGAGGAGGGGTTGAGGGAGGGGAGGGGTTGAGGGAGGGGAGGGTGGAGGGGAGGAGGGGTTGAGGGAGGGGAGGGGTTGAAGGAGGTTGAGGGAGGGGAGGGGTTGAAGGGAGGGGTTGAGGGAGGGGAGGGGTTGAGGGAGGGGTTGAGGGAGGAGAGGAGAGGAGGAGAGAGAAAAGAGATGGGTTGAAGGAGGGGAAGGGTTGAAGGAGCGGAGGGTGGAGGGGAGGGGAGGGGTTGAGGGAGGGGACGTGAGGGGGAGAGAGAAGAGATGGGTGGAGGGGAGGGGTTGAGGGAGGGGAGGTGAGGGGGAGAGAGAAGAGATGGGTGGAGGGAGGGGAGGGGTGGAGGGGTTGAGGGAGGGGAGGTGAGGGGGAGAGAGAAGAGATGGGTGGAGGGAGGGGAGGGGTGGAGGGGTTCAGGGAGGGGAGGTGAGGGGGAGAGAGAAGAGATGGGTGGAGGGAGGGGTTGAGGGAAGGAGGGGAGGGCTGAGGGGAGGAGGGGAGGGGTTGAGGGAAGGAGGGGAGGGTGGAGGGGAGGAGGGGAGGGGTTGAGGGGACAGTGGGTACAGAAGGTATTAGTTTGTAGAAAGCCTGCAGGTCACACATGAGAGCAGGAGGAGTTAACGAGCCTAGACAGGAAAGAGCAAACACGTCTATTGACCCATGAGCTGACGGCAGCCACTCACTGTAGATGCTGGTCTAACAAACACACACACACACTAACACACTTCTCCAACACACACACACACAACAACCCTCTCTGACAGAGCTCCAGCAAAACCATAATTCCAACCAAGCTAACGGTTGCCAAGCAACCAGTCATATCTCACTTGCTCTCTCAGCAAAGACACACGCTATCACTCACTCCCTCACACAAAGACGAAAAATGGACACACAAGGACAACCCTAACCGTAAACATTAACACCTGGTATCAACAGATGCTCATTAGGGAATCACACAACACTGTGTAGCGATGACAAGTGTAGGCCTGCCTCGTAGACAGGAAAATCATTTTGAATGTTGTAGGCTACAGACGTTCAAATAAACGGTTTCCAAGTTATCTGGAAAATAATCTTCATGCCTGGTGCACGAGAGGAAACCGATTTAAAACCAGAGACACAACATGTTTAGTCCATTTTTTTGTAACATTTTAATTGTAAGAACGCACACACCAGGTGATTCAGTCAGGAGGCAGGATTCAGTCAGGAGGCAGGATTCAGTCAGGAGGCAGGATTCAGTCAGGGGGCAGGATTCAGTCAGGAGGCAGGATTCAGTCAGGAGGCAGGATTCAGTCAGGAGGCAGGATTCAGTCAGGAGGCAGGATTCAGTCAGGAGGCAGGATTCAGTCAGGGGGCAGGATTCAGTCAGGAGGCAGGATTCAGTCAGGGGGCAGGATTCAGTCAGGAGGCAGGATTCAGTCAGGAGGCAGGATTCAGTCAGGAGGCAGGATTCAGTCAGGAGGCAGGATTCAGTATCACTGAATCCTGTAACAGTATACTGGTTACAGTAAACTGAACGGTTAGGGTGAACCAAGGTCATTTCTGCCTAAATCTGTTCACTTTCTGTTCTGTTGTGGTACTTGTCATACGAGACATTAACCAAGCACTAAAGCCATCATTCAACAAACATATCCTCCATTTCTCCTGTCCACCTTGTGCCGGAGACAAATGTTTGCCTCTTGTTGGCCATGTTTCCGTTGGTGACGCTTTCCTGGTCGCTCTCACAGGCTGCTGTGGGTTCCTGCTCAGCATCCAACTGCTGTTCCTTTTCCCACCGTTACCATGTTTGTAAACACTTCACACTACACAGGATCATCTGGGCAGATAATCTGTTACGATCAACCTGGAGTTGGGAACTCCTCAATGGTCATGGAGGGCAGACCGGACCCAAAATCTGCCCAATGATCTTCTCGTCTGTACAGTCAACTGCAAACAACTTCTGCCTCACCATGAAGTGTTATCTTAATGCATAGTTTGCAAGGCCAACCGAATACCAAAGTCCTTATCAGAGTGTTGTCCATAACATGAGGCCCCGTGGAGAATTCTACATCCCATGTTGACATTACCACTATCAGAAAGCAACTCTTGTTACAGTAAGAGTCTTGTTGTCTTATTAGACTATGAAGTTATCAGGTATATTATGACAGTAAGAGCATGAAGTTATCTTATCAGTCCTCTTATTATCGTAAAAGTATGGAGTTATCTTATCAGTCCTCTTACCTTGATCACCCTGGAGACACTCTGCTTCCAGAGCTGCTTTCTAAACGGCCGCGACATCACAAACCCTCTGACCCGCCCGTGGCCGTCCTCTCCCTAGTCCCTGGATCACTATGCTGCAGCGTCCTGCAGTAGCTAGCCACAACTGGTTACCAAGCACGTGGAGTAGCTAGCCACAACTGGTTACCAAGCACCTGGAGTAGCTAGCCATGACAGGTTACCAAGCACCTGAAAGCCTCAGATGTCGAACTTGAAAGCTCGACTTGAAATGCCAACCGCTATCAGGACAGTTAAGATTCCCCATAAACTATTCAAACAACTTAAAGACGCAGACAGGGCTGGCGGTGGGGTGGGTTGGGGGTGGGGGTGGGGGCTGGCCTCGCCCTGCATTGCCCTCTCCCTTCTCCTCAGTTACAGGTCACTGTGCTGCTGGTGAACTAGATGAAGAAAGAACAGGATAATCTCTCCCTCTCCGTCGCTCTGTCTGTCTGCAGGGACTGACTAGACAGTGGTTTCCTCCTGGACCTCGCTTCTGCATCTCATTTCAAGTCTGTGTTAGGGACATTACCCAAAGGAAATGACATACTACATACAGGAAGCTGCACATTACCCAAAGGTAATGACATACTACATACAGGAAGCTGCACATTACCCAAAGGAAATGACATACTACATACAGGAAGCTGCACATTACCCAAATGAAATGACATACTACATACAGGAAGCTGCACACCGTCAAATCATACCCTGCATACTTTCAGTGGTACACAACTATGGTCTTTGTTCAACATCCAGGACTATAAGAGTATCCTAGAAATAAAAGTGTGTCATTTGGAAGACAAACCACATCCTGGATTTTCTCAGAATACCTTTTTGCACTTGATAAAATGGCACCAAATGTCATTTGGTTTGACAGCTAAATATGGATTATTTTAAAAGACAGTACAAAGGGCTGGTCTTAGTATAAAACTCCTAGAGACAATACATCAGGTTATCTTGCAAGCTTCAGGGATTTCCCTTTGACAAATACAGCAGAAAAGGTAATAACCCTGGGAGGCGACACAGCAGGGGCACGTTTGGTGAGATGAGAAAAAGATTCACCCTCGGTATTGTTACAACACGATCAATGGATATATTTCTATCAAGTCCGGAACACAACCCAGTATGATGATACGACAAGCCGGATAAATACAATTCCTTGTTTCTTTAAAAATGCATTGGCTCTGAGGGTGTAGGTGTCTTCATGTAACCTGGTGCTGAGCGCCACAGGTCGTCTTACCTTGTTTTGATAGTCAGGTTTAAAGTTGAGCATCGTCACTCTCGACAAAGCCGTCTTTTCACGGATTCCAGCCTCTTAAATGGTATTACTATTCATGAGATCACTGAATTTCGACACAGAGAAGAAACGGGTCGGCAGCGCTGGGCATCTTGCTTAAGCTGTCCAAACGACTGGCTTACCTTACTGCCTGAAATTATCTGATTATTTTCCAGTGAAAAGCTTTGGTGACTAGATAGTAGTGTTGGGTGACCACCTGTCGGCTAGTCAGCTATCACTTTACAGACTTTACACAATGGGCCAGCGAAAGCTGGATAAGGCTCTGAAGACAGACGCACCCCAACAACACACACACACACATACACACACACACACCCTAACCCTCAGATGGTTGCCAAGGAACCCAGTGGTCCACAGGAAGTCTCACTAAAACTCTAAACAAAGAGAACATCAGCAATTTAGATTGATCACTTCTGACTCATCTACGGCCTTTAGGGCTTTTCTGTCTGTGTACGTTGTTTAGCATGTTGTGATAACCAAGGCTCAGACAGGAGCAGGGCTTTTATGCAAAGTCTTGTTTGCCCAGGTGATTGTGGCTCTGTATGCAAATGAAGTGAAACTCAAGGAACTGGGAGAAGTCGTGACAGAGTGGCTCACACCTTCTCCAGGAAGGACAGTAGTCACATTCAATCTCAAAGACATCTCTGTGAGGAAATAAGATGATGCTGCTCAACAGTGAATACCGCCACCAACATCCATACAGTCCTCACAGAACTGCTAGCATTTTGCAAATCAGAAAACACAGACGACTAATTAAATTCCGTCACATCAGCCGGTGGCGGCTGGAGACACAGAGGCCGCTGTCTCATACAGGCTTGAACAGCTATCTGATTTGAAACAAATGGCAATGCTTTGCATTTAAAAGCAGTTGGATCCTGATTATTTCCCAGTCAGGGTTTTCTGAACCCTCTGATGTGGAGGAGCCCAGTAACCAGAGACCTTCCTAAATAATAGATGAGGGACCGAGACTCTCCCTGCGGCCGTGAGGCCCCCTCCATCCCTCCACCCCCTCTACCCCTTCTACCATCCCTCTACCATCCCTCCACCCCTTCTACCATCCCTCTACCATCCCTCCACCCCCTCTACCCCTTCTACCATCCCTCCACCCACTCTACCATCCCTCCACCCCCTCTACCATCCCTCCACCATCCCTCCACCCCCTCTACCCCTTCTACCATCCCTCCACCACCCCCTCTACCATCCCTCCACCCCTTCTACCATCCCTCCACCATCCCTCCACCCCCTCTACCATCCCTCCACCCCCTCTACCCCTTCTACCCCTTCTACCATCTCTTCACCATCCCTCCACCCCCTCTACCATTCCTCCACCCCCTCTACCATCCCTCCACCCCCTCTACCCCTTCTACCATCCCTCCACCCCCTCTACCCCTTCTACCATCCCTCCACCCCCTCTACCCCTTCTACCATCCCTTCACCATCCCTCCACCCCCTCTACCATCCCTCCACCATCCCTCCACCCCCTCTACCATCCCTCCACCCCCTCTACCCCTTCTACCATCCCTCCACCCCCTCTACCCCTTCTACCATCCCTCCACCCCTTCTACCATCCCTTCACCATCCCTCCACCCCCTCTACCATCCATTCACCCCCTCTACCCCTTCTACCATCCCTCCACCATCCCTCCACCCCCTCTACCATCCCTCCACCCCCTCTACCCCTTCTACCATCCCTTCACCCCCTCTACCATCCCTCCACCCCCTCTACCCCTTCTACCATCCCTCCACCCCCTCTACCATCCCTCCACCCCCTCTACCATCCCTCCACCCCTCTACCATTCCTCCACCCCCTCTACCATCCCTCCACCCCCTCTACCCCTTATACCATCCCTCCACCCCCTCTACCCCTTCTACCATCCCTCCACCACCCCCTCTACCATCCCTCCACCCCCTCTACCCCTTCTACCATCCCTCCACCACCCCCTCTACCATCCCTCCACCCCCTCTACCCCTTCTACCATCCCACCACCCCCTCCATCCCTCCACCACCTCTATCCCACCACCCCCTCTACCCCCCCCCCTTTACCCCCCCCCCCCATCCCTTCATTCCTCCAATCACTCCACCCCCTCGAAATGTTCCCCATATTCAAGTGGAATCATAAATTAAACTGTCACAGGTGGAGCCGACAGCCTGGTCAGGGCGGGAAACCAAACAATTATCATATTAAATAAAGACTCCCTGACCTAACTGCTGTAGAGAGGAAGTCACATGAATAAGATAGAGGAGACACTGCCTCCTACTGTCCTGGTATGAGTACTGCATCTGGTTTTGCCCCTCAGAGCAGGGGTGCTTGGAGCAACATTACATTTACATTTACATTTAGTCATTTAGCAGACGCTCTTATCCAGAGCGACTTACAGTAAGTACAGGGACATTCCCCCGAGGCAAGTAGGGTGAAGTGCTTTGCCCAAGGACACAACGTCAGTTGGCATGACCGGGAATCGAACTGGCAACCTTCGGATTACTAGCCCGACTCCCTCACCGCTCAGCCACCTGACTCCCATTAATAATAAAATTTATTTAGCACATAACAAAGAATAATCTATCCGAACTCGAATAATACATGACCACTATGCAGTGTTTCCCATTCATTGGCTAGACCGTGGCGGCCCGCCATACTCTACTTTGTCCCGCATCAAGTCAGGTCAATTTTATTCAGTCTATCCCACTAGGGGAAATGTGTTTGTAGACTTGTATTAAAACATTCAAGCCATCAAAAATACTACATAAACAGCATATCTGACACCACACAGAGACAACAACACAATAGTTTTACAGTTTCATAAAGTTTCAAAATGAACGGAAAATATGAGTCCACTTCGCATTAGCTCTACATAAAATAATCTGTAACGTTGTGTTTTGCACCGTTGCTATAGCAAAGTATTTCTCACTCCCCAGTCAGTCAACCCCTCTGTCCCCCGCGGTAAGTGTGCACGCTCTTTCAGTTACACATGCGCACTGGAACGTTCCTGGCTGCCTGCGTTCAGTATGCATCTTGTTCATTTCGGATAAATATAGCGCTATTGCCTATCATAGGCAGTGTTGTGGCCTTATACCCCAAAAGTGAATGGGGAAGATAGGTGAAACCGTGTCTGTCTGAAGATGTCGGCCAAATCAGCTAGAGGTTAGGCTACCTGAACCGCAAAGTGTTTACAATAACGTCCAAAAGAAAACACAGCCGTGAGAAAATTCTGCAAAGAGACGCTCACTGAGACGGCTGGCACTAGGCCTACATCAAACTTTAACCGGCATTTAGAAAGGAAACATAAAAAAAGGCAATCTAGGCGTAAGTGACGCAAGCAAAGAAGCTACCTAACGTTTGCAATCTGCCTCTGTCCAAAACGCTTCAGAAATCTCTTCCCCCTTTACACAAAGAGATTTAGCGATGTAACATACTGAATGTTTCAGGGCGTTAGTTTCAATTGCTTGCCAGATTTTGTTTGTGATAACGAGCCAGGCCACATAAAGATGTAGCTAAGGATGAATATAGTTACTGTAGGCTACATCAACGTTAACTCATGTCAGCTGCATACTTCTCCCGATTTAATTAAGTTAAGTTAAACGCCGCGGTACCGCGCTACTTCATGTGGGTGAGAGAGAGATGTGAAAGCAGAGACGGATAGGCCTACTAATGCGCCTCCACTTATAAGAAAAACAAAACAAATATGTTTTGTTTTCATAATAGGCGGCTTTGCCTGGCCATAAGCACACGGCACTATAAGAGTGCTAATGTTGAGTTCAAATACAAAGTTACAGATCAAACCTAACTTTTTACCAAGTCAAACCCTACTGCTTGTGTGTTTTGAGTGGTCTGGTCTCGAAACCTCAAAATCGTGGTCTTGTCTCGGTCTCAATACACTGGTCTTGGTCATGACTTGGTTAGGGTAGGTGGTCTTGACTACAACACATATCATACGAACTGCAGAAATTGTGCTGACAAGTAAATGAGATACCCTAATTATGATGAGTTAGAGATGGAAAACGCATTTAAAAGCTTGATAAATGTTTTACGACTAAGGAATAATGTAAGCCTCCAGTTACCACATGAGCATGTGACATGGGAGGTTCTGTCCTCTCGTGACTCGTGGTTATAGCAGTGGACCTGTGTGTGAGTATAGCGTCATATAAACGCTCATACTAAATGTTTTCTACCGTCCGCATCTTTACGTTTCCACTTGGCAAAGTGCTACAGTAAAGAGAGTAACATTTTCCGTCACCAGGAGAATTGACAGACAAATAGGAATAAATAATTCTCACATTGTTATGGTTTATGACAAACCTGCATTTCTTTTATAGACTCCACGGGAACTGACGGTAGAGTGGACCTGTTTCTGAAGTTGGCTTTGGCAGACCGAAAACTGAAAGACATTGCCTACCAATAAAATTCCACCACGAGGGTTCTCGGACAAAATAAGTGAATATTGAATCCTGAAATAGAATTTCTCTTGCAAAGTAGGCCTACACGTCATGAGAAATTGGGTATAAAATGCCGGAACGTTCTGCCTATATAGCATATAACACTTCCCAGAAAAAACACTTTCGGCACAAATAACGTGTTGTGACCCGTTTCCTTGGTAACAGATTCCTTTCAGGGGTTGTGAAAGGAGCGCTTCTCCGACGTACCTAAACACACAAAAATGGCGTTTCTCGGGAAAAGTTTTTTGCCGTTTAGCATACATTTTTGCGTTTAGCATACATTCGAAAAGCTGTTGGTTGTCGTCCATAGTGTGTTAGGCTACAGTTGCAAAGAACTAGGCTATTGGCCAAACTCACATGCAACGATTTTTACCAACAATCTTAAACTGTAGAGGGAGGATAAGCCTATCAACCGTAGGCTATATTCAACTCTAATGTCGATTTATAATCATTAACCAAAGTAACACGTCCTGTCCAGTGAAGTGGCGGAACAAGACTTTTATATTATGGGGTGGCCATGGCTATACTTTAGGGGGTCCATTCATAGACATATATACATGTCTATGGGTCCATTGACCATGACAGATTGTGTGTGTAACCCTAGTCTGGTATCTAAGGAGCTGGAATGAATCATATGATTGATGATTAGAGGTAAAAATGATCATTAACTTAAACCTGAGTTATTCAAGGGTTAGTGTGGTCCACTAGGGTTACTTCACTCAAACTCGTTAACATAGCCTACATGTACTAAGAATAGCCAGTGTCTCTACCTCTGCACTGCAACACACACACACACACACACACATGTGAACACACTGTACTCACATACTGGAGAGCCTTGGGTCACTGTTTTCATGTATAAACTGGGTCTGTAAAAGTTTAACATATAAAAAATATTTACAGAAAATAAAGCTCAAACACCAAGGAGATAAGATAGCATTTGTGTGTGACGTAATTCGCAGAGTTTATTTACAATTTACATTTTTGGAGCAGCAGGTCTGGTGCTTGATACAGCTGGGACTGTCTCAATGACCCCCCCCCCCCCCCCTGGCAGCTCTGCTTTCATCAGAGTAGCCTCGTTTTCAGAGGGATTGAAGCCAGTTCAGTACACGACCACTAGGGTGCGCTGAGGCCGTGTACCATTATGTTCACCTTCGGTCTGGACCACTTTCTCCGGGTGCCAGCGTACCACCTTCCTTTCGCGCGGTCCGGACCCTTAGTGAGTGGTTTGTGGTTTTAATCCAATCCATGTTGGCAGTGCTGTTAGCCGAATAAATATCAGAGAACATAAACCTTTGTTTATTAAATGTACTCTGTTATTGATTTTGCATATTTGTTGTTTTGGCCATTGGTAGCCTACACTGGCCTACTGTTAAATTGTTTTATTTTAATAATGAATTGTTTTTGTTGACAGAGACAAATAAAAACAACAAATTCTAATATTTTGTCTTGGAATTATATTGTTATAATGTATTTTGAAAATTTTCATTTGATATCTGGTGTGTGTGTGTTAGTTGACTATATCTTGACAAAACGTCAGCCTTCTGGACACTGGCCATTCATTTGATACTGTAGCTGGACAAAATGTCAGCCTTCTGGGAACAGTCACATATATCGATAGCTGTTGTCACAATATGTGACCTCACTGTTACATGGCTGAAAATGTCTGACACACCAACCAAGGTGACGTCTTTGTCCATGCCATGGATAACCTGAAGACAATCACCCATCTGGTTAACAGCTAGACCTGGGCACAAGAGGTCACACTATATCTGGACAGAATGTCAGCCGTCTGGACACGGCCATTCATGTGATACGATATCTGGACAAAATGTTATCCTTCTGGACACTGGCCATTCCTGTGATACTTAAAAATTCAACTACCTTAACTTGCTTAGTTAAAGTCAAGTCAAATTGTATTTCTATGGCACATTTAAAAGCAACAGAGTTGCATCAAAGAGCTGTACAGCAACATTTCAATTAGACCAGGCAAGTGTCAACATGAACAACACATGGACTACAGAACACACAGTGAGTTCAGTATCCAGAACCCAGTCCTACAGAACACACAGTGCAGTATCCAGAACCCAGTCCTACAGAACACACGGTGCAGTATCCAGAACCCAGTCCTACAGAACACACAGTGAGTGCAGTATCCAGAACCCAGTCCTACAGAACACACAGTGAGTTCAGTATCCAGAACCCAGTCCTACAGAACACACAGTGCAGTATCCAGAACCCAGTCCTACAGAACACACAGTGCAGTAACCAGAACCCAGTCCTACAGAACACACAGTGCAGTATCCAGAACCCAGTCCTACAGAACACACGGTGCAGTATCCAGAACCCAGTCCTACAGAACACACAGTGAGTTCAATATCCAGAACCCAGTCCTACAGAACACACAGTGCAGTATCCAGAACCCAGTCCTACAGAACACACAGTGCAGTATCCAGAACCCAGTCCTACAGAACACACGGTGCAGTATCCAGAACCCAGTCCTACAGAACACACAGTGAGTGCAGTATCCAGAACCCAGTCCTACAGAACACACGGTGCAGTATCCAGAACCCAGTCCTACAGAACACACGGTGCAGTAACCAGAACCCAGTCTTACAGAACACACGGTGCAGTATCCAGAACCCACTCCTACAGAACACACGGTGCAGTAACCAGAACCCAGTCCTACAGAACACACGGTGCAGTATCCAGAACCCAGTCCTACAGAACACACGGTGCAGTATCCAGAACCCCTCTTCATAGACCAACAGAATAACATATAACACACTAGCTAAGAATAATCAAAGGACAGAGAACAAATAAGATTTAAGAACTAATGAGATAATTGACAAATTAATAGTTAGGAATTAACATTCATAACGAATACTCAATTTTTTATATAGTAGAGTCTGTACATGAAAGGCAGCCTTTCAAATGGAAGATTAAATACTATTAACCCATATTTGAGGACGTTTCCGTAAAAACCGAAGGGAGGCACTGTCCACTCTCGCAAACCAGTTGGCCTGCTACGCTATACAGCAGTCTAGTACAGGCTGCGACATCATCACGAGTTAGAGCGGTCCTGGCAGGGAATCAGACTGTGTTTATCAGGATGTACGTGTTTTTAAATAGAATACCTGCCATAGGATTATTTTGTCAGGTATAGTGACAAACTACCCCAACCTTCAGCTATTCCTGTCTGATATATCACACCATGACAATTGACTATTTTATTGACGAATATGACGGCTCAAGAATCAACAGATAGAATACTGAATTAATGAGAAGTAGGGCTGTGATTTGGTGCCCCTCATTCGGAAGAGCAATTAACAACATGTAGTAGCATAATATCCTTCCCCTCTAGACCTCCCCCATCCCAATGGAGTCTGCATCGACTTCCCCTCCGCGCGGCTCGGGAGCGCCGCAGATCGGCAATAAGAACGTTTTATTCCAGTCAAGATGGAGGGCTATTGCCTACTGAGGGGAAACCCAACAGCGTGACCGTTGCGGGACAATATTCGCACTTTCAATGTAAGGCTGACCCGCCTTTCCGCAGATCTAACGGAGTCGAATATTTGGTGATATTTTGACGTGACGTTATTCCAGCAATGAGCTCGGGCGACGGGATAGATGAGGGTCCGAATGATGCGGCCGACATAGCGGCGTTTTTCAAATCTGGTAAGTCAAAAAGGGGCGAGTTGCTGTAGCCCATGCCATCGGTGAGCGATTTGCCGTTACATTGTTGCTGTGCATATTGCTCTGTTTACCGTCAGTGATTGTCGTGTGCGTGCATGAAAGGATTTCGGAGACACAGACTGCAGGCGCCTACTCATAAACGCATTTAACAGGGAATATGTAGTTTTCATAGGGAATAGATGACGCCTATGCGTTTCTTATGGGTTATTGGGAGGAATCAACATTTTGAGGCGAGGACACGTAATTAAGTAGGCTGTTCTGCGTCATACGTGGACCCATTTCTATACTTCGCAGTCTAGTCCAACTCAAACCCATATCGATGACATTATTGTGTGAACAAACTGTCAGTGGAATGGACCGATGCGTTATTTCTAGAATCTTAAAACGGACACACGCACAGACACAGCATCTGAGGCGTTGGGACTAAGGCCTAACGTGAATTAACAGTGACAGTACGTGGTCGATTTGGTCAGAATGTCCTACAGACATGGACTCATCATCACCTCGCAGATTAAAGCAAAAACACGATTAGATGCTTGTTTACTGAGAATGTTGGAAAGTACGAGGGAGACCACCACTGACGCTGCTCGTGCAGCTGTCTATCTGCTCTACCGTCAGCTGTCTTTGTGACACCTGGTGTCTCCTGGTCACAAGTGTTGTCCACCATCTCTCTCTCTCTGCTTCTCCCTCTCTCTCTCCCTCTCTCTCTCTCAACGCTCTCTCTGCCTCTCTCTCTCCCTCTCTCTCTGCCTCTCTCTCTCTCTCTTCCTCCCTCTCTCTCTCTCTCTCTCTCTCTCTCTCTCTCTCTCTCTCTCTCTCTCTCTCTCTCTCTCTTGACATGCCATATGTCTACTACATCTTACACTACCTATCTTCGGGCTGCCCAGCTAGGGGTCATGTCTGTGGCCGTTGGTGTATCGGATCACAGCTTCCTCTGTCCTCTGTTAGTAATAACAACGTTAGTCAGTACTATTATAGTTACACTAGTGACCATCTATCTGAAATAGGAAATAGGAAACATGCATTGTATTATATGCTGTTTATCAGTCTGTTTAGATGTTGTAAAATTACATCAGATATGACCTTTTTTGATGAATTAATTTATCTATAAACTTTTTGCTGCAGTTGTTTACATCGCTTGCATAGCTTGTTATTTTGTGGGTTGTTGACATTTTCTTAGATCCTGCAATGTGAGCTAAACTGCTGTGTAATGTTCCTACACAGCATAGAGAAAAGTGTCATGCAAGGAAACTACAATGTGTTACAGTAATAGGGTTCAGACACACCACAATCATTACAAGAGGGAGAGAGAGAGAGGACAGAGATGAGAGAGATGAGAGAGAGAGGACAGAGATGAGAGAGATGAGAGAGAGAGGACAGAGATGAGAGAGAGAGAGAGGACAGAGATGAGAGAGATGAGAGAGAGAGGACAGAGATGAGAGAGATGAGAGAGAGAGAAAACAGAGATGAGAGAGAGAGATGAGAGAGAGAGATGAGAGAGAGAGATGAGAGAGAGAGGACAGAGATGAGAGAGTGGAGAGAGAGAGGACAGAGATGAGAGAGATGAGAGAGAGAGGACAGAGATGAGAGAGAGAGATGAGAGAGAGAGATGAGAGAGAGAGGACAGAGATGAGAGAGTGGAGAGAGAGAGATGAGAGAGTGGAGAGCAGGGTGGAGTGCGTCTTGCGTACTCTGCAAACGTTTGAGCCCTCCTCTGCTCCGGCCGGATAATTGGCAGTTGGTGAAGCTGAAGCAGAGAATAGTACCCGGAGACAGCCTGGCATCGCCCACACCATCCACTTCCTCCTTCCCCCCTCCACGGATCAAGAAGAGCATTTGAGCTATCTTTGCCCAGACTGTTCTCTCTCTCTCTCTCTCTCTCTCTCTCTCTCTCTCTCAATCCCTCTGTCTCTACCACTTTCTTCTTTTCTCCTTTCTCTGTCTTTTCTCTCTACCCCTCTCTCTTTGTCTCTTTTCTCTCTGACACTCTCTATCTCACACTGTCTCTTTACCCCCCCCTTTCTCTCTACCCCTCTCTCAATCTCTCTCTACCCCCCACCCCTATCTCTCTCTTTTTCCCCTCCCTCCTCCTCACCTTCTCTTACCCTCTCTCTCTCTCTCTCTCTCTCTCTCTCTCTCTCTCTCTCTCTCTCTCTCTCTCTCTCTCTCTCTCCTTCTCTCCACCCCCCCCCTCTCTCTCCCTCCCATCTCTCTCTTGCTCTCGCTCTCTCTCTCTCTCTTTCTCTCTCCACCCCCCCTCTCTCTGTCTCTCTCTCTCCACCCCTCTCTCTCTCTCTCTCTCTCTCTCTCCACCCCTCTCTCTCTCTCTCTCTCTCTCTCTCTCCACCCCCCCTTTCTACACGTAGAGAAGTGATCAGGACTTCCTACAGGCTGGATTGATGTCTTTACTGAGAGACAGTGGACAGCCTAATGCAGTCAGAAGGAGCATAAATGACTTCCTCCCATCACTTGTCACCAGATGGCTCAGTAAAGGAGGAAAGATGGATGGATGGCTGGAAGGATGGATGGAAGGAAGTTTCTACAACAGTGAAACGTTATGCGTCAATATTGGTCCCACAATCCCCAGTGTTTTAGTCAAGCAGCAGTGTAAGTGATGTTTCTGCAGGCCACACAGAGAAGTCCGGGCATGCAGCATACATGGGACAACCTGGATTCTTGGTTTGCGTTGGAGAACCCTGTTGTCCACGTGGGAGAACCTTGAACCCTCTAATCTTCAGGCAGAGGCTTGTGATGAAGACATCTTCTCTCTGTCTCTTCACTAATGGAGGGACTGAGTTCAGCTGATTTCTGGGGTTTATATGTTTAAGCAGTCTGGAGTTTGGAGAGAGATTTTACAGCAACAAACACCTCAACATAACAGGACCAAGTCAGGTCTGTTGAACCACGACATCCACAGTGTGTCCTCTAGTACGTGTCATTTAAAAGATGGCATTCCTGTGATCCCTGCAATTTTGTCACGCTAATTGACTCATTCTTATATGGTCTTAGCGACAGTGTAGAGGCCACAAGGTGTGCGTGCATGTGTGTCTGCTTGTGTGTGTGTGTATGTGCTTGCATGTGTTTGAGTGTGTGTGTGTGTGCTTGCGTGCATGTGTTTGAGTGTGTGCTTGCAAGCATGTGTTTGTGTGTGTGTGTTCTTGCGTGCATGTGTTTGAGTGTGTGCTTGCATGCATGTGTTTGAGTGTGTGTGCTTGCATGCATGTGTTTGTGTGTGTGCTTGCGTGCATGTGTTTGTGTGTGTGTGTGCTTGCGTGCATGTGTTTGTGTGTGTGCTTGCGTGCATGTGTTTGTGTGTGTGCTTGCGTGCATGTGTTTGTGTGTGTGTGTGCTTGCGTGCATGTGTTTGTGTGTGTGCTTGCGTGCATGTGTTTGTGTGTGTGCTTGGGTGCATGTGTTTGTGTGTGTGTGTGCTTGCGTGCATGTGTTTGTGTGTGTGTGTGTGTGTTGCTTCAGCTGGGCTCCCTGTGCTGCCTGTCCCCGGCAGACAGCTGTGCACAGCCTGGCAAACAGGAAGGGCTCTTCCAGCGTAACATCCTCTCTCCCTCTGAAGAAAACAACATGTTAGGATCCCAGCTCACAGCCATCGAGTCATCCTGGGGCATCGAGCTGAACTGGTTACACTCCTTCTTGGTGTAAACACCACCCACCTTCGTCAGTGTTGCAGCTGGAGCAGCCTGGATGGGAGAAGGTTCTAGATCACTCGATGTTGCAGCTGGAGCAGCCTGGATGGGGGAGGTTCTAGATCACTAGGTGTTGTAGCTGGAGCAGCCTGGATGGGGGAAGGTTCTAGATCACTCGATGTTGTAGCTGGAGCAGCCTGGATGGGAGAAGGTTCTAGATCACTCGATGTTGTAGCTGGAGCAGCCTGGATGGGGGAAGGTTCTAGATCACTAGGTGTTGTCACTAGGTGTCGAATGTATAGATGCACAGTGGAGAGTTCATATTTTGAGCTCATGATCTGCAATCAAATGTTGTTCCGCTGAGCCATATGTCTCTAGAGGAGGGGATCCCCGCTGAACAGCTCCTTCCAAGGTTTCTTCAGTTTTCTCCTGTTTTCCTCAGAGTGTTTTCCTGGTCTTCTCTGAGGGTTCAGGATGGTTGAGGTGCAGTTCTGATGACGAAGGTGAAGCCCTCTGTGATACTGCGTGTGAAAAGGGCTGTAGAAATAAAAATAGTTTTGATTGCATTTACATGTAGTCATTTAGCAGACACTCTTATCCAGAGCGACTTACAGTAAGTACAGGGACATTCCCCCGAGGCAAGTAGGGTGAAGTACCTTGCCCAAGGACACAACGTCAGTTGGCATGACCGGGAATCGAACTGGCAACCTTCGGATTACTAGCCCGACTCCCTCACCGCTCAGCCAACTGACTCCCTTCAGATTGGATGAACCGTAGGCGTGTACTTGGCCTAGGTCTACTTAGACAGCAGGATATCTCTGTCTCAGATGAGTAGACACGCTTGGTATTCCAGTGGTGATTTACGGGTGACTAAACTGTGTACAGCTGTGGATTCTCTGAACGGGAGCCTAGATTATGGTCACATGCGAATGATTCCTCACGTGTCCTTGAGACAGTAGAGACGGTGTGATATGACATGGAGTCCTCGATACCACAGTACGCTAGCCCATGATGCCTTGCAGCATATGCTGGTGCCGTCTTTTAAGAATCGGGGCAGAGCTAAGCCGCCCCGCTTGCTCCACTGACCCAGAAAGGGCACTGCAGTACCACCTCAAGCCAGCAGGGTTGTCCAAATTAAAAGCTTTCTGAAAGCATGCATTTTTCATGTCAACAGAACTCCCGATCGCTTGCTAGGCTGTTTATGCACCTCCTCTCAAATCCATGCTCACATGTGCGGGACGGATGTCAAAAGTAACAGCCTGTTTTATTTTCTCACGTGCCTGAGATGTAAGAAAATAACCACCCCAAAGACGAGGATTTCTTGAACCCCAGAAATGTGGTTCTTTGGTTCAGTTTTTTAGGGGGTGTTGGGCAAGTTGAGATCTTTCCTCACAGATTTTGAACAAGTTTAGTATGGGTGTAGGGATGTAGCTCAGTGGGAGAGCATTTGACTGCAGATCAAGAGGGTTCAAATCCCCCCGTGTATTCTGTGTTGGATGAAAGCGTCTGCTCTGGAATTCGCTCTGTGATGTCTTGCGTGCTCCGGTCTTGTGTGAACGCTGGCCACAAAACAGTTTCACCTTACTGACAATAAGATAACATTCAACCTTAAATGAACTCATTATCATTATAATTAGCTGTGCAGTGAGAATACCCAGTCAGTGTATTGTCCTTGTTGTGTTGATCTGTTGTGGCGCCACGGTGTCATGAAGGATGGTGTGTGAGGGTGTGTCTAATGCTGCTTAATCTGAGAGAGAATCGAGCTCCTCAAAGCAGCCTTCTTACTGTCATTGTGCCGGCTGGAGGATCGCTTGCTCCTGGTCAGACAGTCTGAAAGCTGTCTAACTGCTCTTCTCAACTCTCTCTCACCTTCTAGATTGTTCTCTCACGCAATGTGAACCAAAACTGGAGGGACCAAGCAGCCAATCATCAGGTCTGTATCTTAGTTTACATTCTGGCTCAACTGAAATGCATTTATGAGCAGAACTTGTTTTTGTGTTCAGTAACTGTGTTCCTGTATTCCTCACTCATATTGGATTTGTGGTTAACAATACTAACCCAGTTGACTGAGTTAAGGGCGATAAAAGGTAGTTTCCATAGAGACGTTATTAGGGAACTTCATGGTGTTCCCATGTTCCTGGGACACCCAGGATGCCAGGAGGCACTTTCACTCCTGACCACTAGAGGCAGTCAACTCTCCAGCACAGGGACAACACCCAGAAGGCTCACAAACACACATGCACTAAAACATCATACCATAGAGAGACAAGCAAACTCAAAGAAAGCGTATGTTGAATCATAATTACAATTATGTAAACTATTTTCATATTTCAAGTCGAAAATCCGTTTATGCAAACAAGGGTATCAGATGTTACCAGATATTATAGCTTAGATTTTTCTTATCATTTGGTGATGCGATGCAATCCCCACTATTAAAATTATTATTACAAATTCATAAATACAATAAAATAATTAATTTTTAGTTCAGGTTTGGCTGAGCAGAGAGTTTTTCATCACTCTGGAGCCCTGACATTATTTGGAAGGTGTTGACTAAACATGTCCGACGCAGGGTAACAGGAAGTACAAATATGCTTCATAATTTCTGTCCTGCACATGCAGTCATACATCTCCTCCATATTGATTTCTGCCTCAAGTCTTAGTGCAAATAACTCTCCTGAGAAAAGTTTGCTCCAGAAGCAGTTAATATTTAAACAAGCTGGCACAGGATGGACGCCAAGGCAGAGGCAAGAAACAGGAAGTGTTACATTAAGGGACTCTCATCCTTCAGAATAAAAGCTCACATTATAGACTGTTGATTCATCCCTTGTATCTATTGATATGCAGAAATCTATCAGGAGAAAAACAAACTATTCTGACAACAAGATATAATCATGTACTTATTTAAACCCGCTTTATCCAAAGAGACGTGGGTCTCAAATCTGCAAAGATTTGCCTTCAAATGCCACTCAGCTTTACTTATCCCTGATGCCAACACATGTTGAATGGGGACAGCGGTGTTCATGACATCGGATAGCGGGCAAGCTGCTTGTTGATATAAAAGGCCTGTTTTCAGAGCTGGAATAACAAGTCGCAGGATGTTACCCCCATCCCACAGAGAGAGCTATCCTAGTGGGTGTGTTTCTGGGCTTGTGTGTGTCTGTGTAGTTTGTGTGTCTATGCCGTGTGTGTAGTGTGTGTGTGTGTGTGTCTGTGTGTTTTTTGGGTGTGTGCATAGTGTGTGTTGAAATGTCTGTGTGGTTGTGTCTGAGCATGTCTGTGTCTGTCTGTGTGTGTGTGTCTGTTTGAGTATATGTGTGAGTGTGTGTCTGGGTGTGTGTGTGTCTGGGTGTGTGTGTGTGTTTTTAGAGGAGATAGGCCTATGCCCTTTGTTAGAGAGAAGTCTACTGAAAATCCATTGAATGTGTCCCTAGGGCACCAACACTACTGGAGGATATCATGAACTCATACACACTGGAGATGCCTCTGCTCCACTGCAGGCCACACACACACACACACACACACACACACACACACACACACACACACACACACACACACACACACACACACACACACAGACACACACACACACATGCACACACACACACACACACACACACACAGACACACACACACACACAGACACACACACACATACACACACACACACACACACAGACACACACAGACACACACAGACACACACACATACACTACATCTCCCACACACTCAGGACTGTCATTTGCCAACAGTTTTGGTATTTAGAACGATGCTCACATTTGAGGTGAATAAACAGATTTGGTATACTGTGTCTTTACAGGTTCTATACATGGCTGTGTGTGTTGTGTGTGGAGAGGGGGGTGGGGGAGGTGGGTGTATGGAGTGAGTGTGTGTGTGTGTGTGTGGGGGGGGTTCAAACGTCTACAAAGGCCTCCCTCTGGGAGCAAGCCGTGACCACATAGCTGGTAAACAGACACTACTGTAGCTAACTGGCAAACTGGGGTTACTCTCTGTCTGTCTCTATATCTCTGTCTCCATCGAATCTTTCTCTGCATCCCTGTCTTCCAACTCTTCATAAAGACGTTGTTTCTTCTTCTACGTGTTTCCCATCTGCTCTTCAGAATATATCGGTTGAATAGTTTGGATTGTTGGTCCCAGAGCCCAGGAAAGCGGGCTGTAGACGAGGCTGTGCTGGCTGGTGCAGGGTGGTGCGGTGCGCGGGACAGGAGAGCTCTATCTCAGCGCGCCGCTTAGTTGTTAGAGCTCATTGACTTTGTCTCGGTCTGTGAAGCTGGTTCTGTTGTGTCCTCACAATCAGAGCTGGGTTGCGTAGAGTTCCCCCATTCAATTGAGTTTAATCATTACTGTCCTTGTTTTCGTGGACGTGGATGCATCCAAACAACACGCTCAGTCCAGCGTGCAGCTTGATCTCTGTGTCGCGAAAGTATTGTTTACATGTTTACATGTTTACATGTTTACATGTTTACATGTTTACATGTTTACATGTTTACATGTTTACATGTCCACTTTCAAGAATCTCAAACTCTGCTGTTACCTAAAAAACTGCAAGTTGCATGATGCAATGGTCCATCTTGGCTCAGCAGGTAGACTGGTGACCAATCAGCTGTTTGTATGTTTTCTAGCTCGGACAAAGCTGTTGCCCTGCAGCTGTGAGCACAACACATTCTCATTTACATCTTCATTCACAAGATGCTTTTATCCATATACAATGGATATACTGTAGAAACTACAGCAGAAAATCATGAATCATGCATAGTTCTAAATGTGTCTGTGGTCAGAGTGACATCCTAGCTGACATTATTTTGACAATAATAGGCTAATATCTCAACTACAGTGCAACAATAACATCTCAACCACAATATTACATTCTACCACCCAGCCATGCCACTCCCCAAAGCCGTGCTCAACCCGTCCTGCCTGTTAGACTGTTGGACGGTACATATGGTCCCTGGTCCATTCAGGACTCTTGAATTTCCTGCTCAGTCTAATTGACGAGACCCTGCCGTATGGTATCTGCCGGCAGGGTGGAGGTCAGAAGATCTTGGACTTATCGAGCGGATTTGAATCAGTCGACAACCAAGCCCACTCCACAGCAAATTCGCTATGACAACTGTTCGCCTGGCTTAAGTCTTCCCAAGGAGGACCAGGGAGAGCTACTTGGCGCTTAGCAACACTCCTCAGTAAATTTTATGTTGGGGGGTGGCCGGGGTGAAAGGAGAAAAAGCTGTTGCAGCGGAAAGACGGGCAGCTGCTGCAGTCACAGGGATCCGGAGTTGGTGTAACAACAAGACAACAGGAAGAACCTGGAGAAGAACTGAGGCTGGAGGCTAATGCTAACACGACCCTTCAGCCAGACTTCCCTGGCAGACAGGTGCAGGTAGGCCAGACTTCCCTGGCAGACAGGTGCAGGTAGGCCAGACTTCCCTGGCAGACAGGTGCAGGTAGGCCAGACTTCCCTGGCAGACAGGTGGAGGTGAGGGTACAGAAGCCTGCTCTAGGTCCTGACTCAGAGCGATGATGGCCGTGCTGGATAACCACAGTTGGCAGTTTGCTCAAGCTGGGAAGACTCTCATCCGCCTTTCAGGTAGTTGTCTCAGTCTCTCTCTCTCTCTCTCTCTCTCTCTCTCTCTCTCTCTCTCTCTCTCTCTCTCTCTCTCTCTCTCTCTCTCTCTGTCTCAGGTAGGCGTCTCAGACGCATGTTTCTGTACTGCGCTCTTTTGCGTTTTGCTGGTACCAAAAGGAGCGGGGGTCGAAGCAGAACGATGCATGTTGTCTTGACTTTGTCAGCTAGAATGTTACTAGTCTGGGTTGTGTTGTGTCTGATCCAGCAGGGTGAAGGGGGTGAAGGATCGAGGTGAAATCTTGGATGTCTCATTGTTTCTATAATGCCTCATTCTTCCATTATTTTCTCCCAACCAGTCACACACACACAAGCACACCCACACACACACACGTACATCCATGCACAAACAAACACACACATACACGTGCATACACACATAAAAACACATTTATGTACACACTCACACATACAAACACACACAGACACACAGCATTGTGTCTTTGCACATACATCTAAATAACAGTGGGTAGTGAACAAGAGACCTAAAGGAGAGCATGGTGGCAGGAGAGCGGTTGCCAAGGGAGACCCACAGAGGAACACTAACATGCTAACAGTCAATAGCACAGAGACAGGGAGAACTAAGAGGCCCTGGGAGATGTATGAGGCGGTCTCACTATTCAGAGCTGCAGAACTGCTCAGTCTCTCACACCAAATACAGTTTAAGATGGCACTTTTCACACTTTTAAAACTAAGCACGAATTAAAGGCAGGGTAGGCAAATTGCATGAAGCCAGCTATTTTAGATTCTTTTTGACACGATTCAAACCAAAATATTCCACCTCCTCCCTTCAAAGCCACAAAACTACAGTAACGAGCATTGAGTGGAAGGGCAGAGTGCGCGCTGGTAGGTAGACAGACAGGTGGCCCATCCAATCAATAGTCAGGGTAACCCTTAATGATTGGTCGTGTTTATTACAGTATTGCGCCCACAGATGTTGGAATGATTTTATATTACCCTCAAACCTTTAGATATATTGGTTGCGATCAAGATGTGAAGTTACTTTCGGCAAATATGACAAAAAAGGCTTCTCAACAACATTGCCTACACTGCCTTTAACAAATGACTAAGGGTGTAACAATATGTTGATGGGTAATGTTGTTCGCTAAACTACACTGTGACATGTAGGTTCACTTTCCCACTCATGGATTAGCCTAGACTAAAAAAGATTTTATATGGAGATCTTAATTGAATTGTTCTCTTAGTTTAGCGCTAGTCTTAATCCTTTTCTGGGAAACCATCCCTTCGTGTCTAAATGTAATTGATAGTGTGGTTAAATGTTTAATGTATGGACTGGCTACTGCTTTCAAACGTATGCACTGACTCGGCCAGCAATTGTCTCCCGCGCCAATTGTCTCTCCTTCGCTGCTACAGCCATATAGCTATTTTTTCCGGAATATGTGCTCAGATTGACTATAAACAGGGATTACACGGATTCGAGTCATGTCTGTTGTGCTGTAACAGCTGTGTGTGTGTGTGTGTGTGTGTGTGTAGGATTGTGTGTGTAGGAGTGTGTGTGTGAGTTCTACTGTCTTGCATCTTTGTATCATAGTGGAACGACCTCATCTTTGACTAGTCTTCAGGACAGAGGTGTGGTGAACTCTCTCTAAGGCCATCATGTGTGTGTGCGTGCTTTCCTCTATGTGTGTGCATGTGTGTGTTTTGTGTCTTTTGTGTCTTACCACGTAGTAGTGGAGGTCAGTGTTGGCTGTGGGCCAAGATCAGCCTGTTACATAAAACACCAAGAGGTGGAATGTGGGCATACACACACTTCACAGGAAACTGTGGAGTAGGGTTTCTACTGGGGCCCCGTGTTCCTGTACCACACACACACACACACACACACACACACACACACACACACACACACACACACACACACACACACACACACACACACACACACACACACTTACAGGCAGTAGGAATGTTTAGACAAGGTCAGAGAAGGGAGTTAGTATCAGAACCGAGAGCTGCTTGCTTGGCAGCAGAGTGAATAATAGACCTGTAGGCTTTCAGAATGATGTGGACACAGATTTCAAACTGGGGCTGGAGCTGGGAATGAGGCTGGGAATGAGGCTGGGAATGAGGCTGGGGCTGGGAATGAGGCTGGAGCTGGGAATGAGGCTGGGGCTGGGAATGAGGCTGGGGCTGGGAATGAGGCTGGGGCTGGGAATGAGGCTGGGGCTGGGAATGAGGCTAGGGCTGGGAATGAGGCTGGGGCTGGGAATGAGGCTGGGGCTGGGAATGAGGCTGCGGCTGGGAATAAGGCTGGGGCTGGGAATGAGGCTAGGGCTGGGAATGAGGCTGGGGCTGGGAATGGGGCTGGAGCTGGGAATGAGGCTGGGGCTGGGAATGAGGCTGGGAATGAGGCTGGGGCTGGGAATGAGGCTGGGGCTGGGAATAAGGCTGGGGCTGGGAATGAGGCTGGGAATGAGGCTGGGGCTGGGAATGAGGCTGGGCAGACCACAGACTGTCAGGCTGAAAGAAGCTGCATGTGACTCTCCCCTTGCCTGGTATTAAGTAGGAGCCATCTGGTGAGTTGGCGGAGGCTGTAGTTAACACCAGAGCAAAGCAGGCTCAGTGATGCTACGACTTCATCTATCGTGGTGCTATGAAAAGGAATAAACCACTTAGAGAATCAGACGCAGCGATCATTTGTTTCTGAGCTCCACTGATCTTTGGTTTGCATAACTAATCAGGATCTCTGGCTTCGCAAAGGGTGTGACCAACCTAGAATGGTAATGAGAGCAAGCTAACTAATTTCTGTGTTACTTTAGGGTAGCAGTGTAAGTGGGTCAGAGTGTTCATCGGCAGACTCTGAAAAAGGAAGGGGGGGGCGATCACGATTAAAACAAGATCAAGGAGGGAGAGAGACAACCATTTTCCTAAATAAAAATTGTGTCATTTAAGGGAAAGTTGAACAGTCATTCTTTATGAGTCTGTCTATTGCAGTCCTGCTATGTTATTTAACTGTCTGCTACCAGTCCGTCTGTCTGTCATTCTCCTGGAAGCCCTGTCTGTCTGTCATTCTCCTGGAAGCCCTGTCTGCCTGTCTGCCTGTCTGCCTGCCTGCCTGCTTGCCTGTCCTTCTCCTGGCTTGTGTGACTTCCTGTTCTTTGTTGCAGGGTTCCATGGCCATGAGGACATGAAGGCCATAGATGTGCTGCCCATCCTCAAGGAGAAGGTCGCCTTTCTTTCAGGTAATAATAATGCCTTAGCAGAAGAAAGGGGGGATTCAAACCTGGGACCTTCTGATCTGCAGGCAAGAACTCGTTGAGCTATAACAACCTGCCAAACCTTGACACAGTCCAGTGTCTCCAGGCACTACCTCACACAATAGTCAGCATATGATGAAAGTGCTGGTTACATGGGGCATTCACCTCAAAAGCGGCGCGTTGAGGCATCGAGTTGCAATACATTGTTAATGAAAGGTAGAGATAGACTAACCTGTGTTGCTGGTGTCCAGGTGGTAGAGATAGACTAACCTGTGCAGGTGTCCAGGTGGTAGAGATAGACTAACCTGTGCAGGTGTCCAGGTGGTAGAGATAGACTAACCTGTGCAGGTGTCCAGGTGGTAGAGATAGACTAACCTGTGTTGCTGGTGTCCAGGTGGTAGAGATAGACTAACCTGTGCTGGTGTCCAGGTGGTAGAGATAGACTAACCTGTGCAGGTGTCCAGGTGGTAGAGATAGACTAACCTGTGTTGCTGGTGTCCAGGTGGTAGAGATAGACTAACCTGTGCTGGTGTCCAGGTGGTAGAGATAGACTAACCTGTGCAGGTGTCCAGGTGGTAGAGATAGACTAACCTGTGCAGGTGTCCAGGTGGTAGAGATAGACTAACCTGTGTTGCTGGTGTCCAGGTGGTAGAGATAGACTAACCTGTGCTGGTGTCCAGGTGGTAGAGATAGACTAACCTGTGCTGGTGTCCAGGTGGTAGAGATAGACTAACCTGTGCTGGTGTCCAGGTGGTAGAGATAGACTAACCTGTGTTGCTGGTGTCCAGGTGGTAGAGATAGACTAACCTGTGCTGGTGTCCAGGTGGTAGAGATAGACTAACCTGTGCTGGTGTCCAGGTGGTAGAGATAGACTAACCTGTGTTGCTGGTGTCCAGGTGGTAGAGATAGACTAACCTGTGCAGGTGTCCAGGTGGTAGAGATAGACTAACCTGTGCAGGTGTCCAGGTGGTAGAGATAGACTAACCTGTGCAGGTGTCCAGGTGGTAGAGATAGACTAACCTGTGTTGCTGGTGTCCAGGTGGTAGAGATAGACTAACCTGTGCTGGTGTCCAGGTGGTAGAGATAGACTAACCTGTGCAGGTGTCCAGGTGGTAGAGATAGACTAACCTGTGTTGCTGGTGTCCAGGTGGTAGAGATAGACTAACCTGTGCTGGTGTCCAGGTGGTAGAGATAGACTAACCTGTGCAGGTGTCCAGGTGGTAGAGATAGACTAACCTGTGCAGGTGTCCAGGTGGTAGAGATAGACTAACCTGTGTTGCTGGTGTCCAGGTGGTAGAGATAGACTAACCTGTGCTGGTGTCCAGGTGGTAGAGATAGACTAACCTGTGCTGGTGTCCAGGTGGTAGAGATAGACTAACCTGTGCTGGTGTCCAGGTGGTAGAGATAGACTAACCTGTGTTGCTGGTGTCCAGGTGGTAGAGATAGACTAACCTGTGCTGGTGTCCAGGTGGTAGAGATAGACTAACCTGTGCTGGTGTCCAGGTGGTAGAGATAGACTAACCTGTGCTGGTGTCCAGGTGGTAGAGATAGACTAACCTGTGTTGCTGGTGTCCAGGTGGTAGAGATAGACTAACCTGTGCTGGTGTCCAGGTGGTAGAGATAGACTAACCTGTGCTGGTGTCCAGGTGGTAGAGATAGACTAACCTGTGCTGGTGTCCAGGTGGTAGAGATAGACTAACCTGTGCTGGTGTCCAGGTGGTAGAGATAGACTAACCTGTGCTGGTGTCCAGGTGGTAGAGATAGACTAACCTGTGCTGGTGTCCAGGTGGTAGAGATAGACTAACCTGTGCAGGTGTCCAGGTGGTAGAGATAGACTAACCTGTGCTGGTGTCCAGGTGGTAGAGATAGACTAACCTGTGCTGGTGTCCAGGTGGTAGAGATAGACTAACCTGTGCTGGTGTCCAGGTGGTAGAGATAGACTAACCTGTGCTGGTGTCCAGGTGGTAGAGATAGACTAACCTGTGCTGGTGTCCAGGTGGTAGAGATAGACTAACCTGTGCTGGTGTCCAGGTGGTAGAGATAGACTAACCTGTGCTGGTGTCCAGGTGGTAGAGATAGACTAACCTGTGCTGGTGTCCAGGTGGTAGAGATAGACTAACCTGTGCTGGTGTCCAGGTGGTAGAGATAGACTAACCTGTGCTGGTGTCCAGGTGGTAGAGATAGACTAACCTGTGCTGGTGTCCAGGTGGTAGAGATAGACTAACCTGTGCTGGTGTCCAGGTGGTAGAGATAGACTAACCTGTGCTGGTGTCCAGGTGGTAGAGATAGACTAACCTGTGCTGGTGTCCAGGTGGTAGAGATAGACTAACCTGTGCTGGTGTCCAGGTGGTAGAGATAGACTAACCTGTGCTGGTGTCCAGGTGGTAGAGATAGACTAACCTGTGCTGGTGTCCAGGTGGTAGAGATAGACTAACCTGTGCTGGTGTCCAGGTGGTAGAGATCGACGTGGCGGGCCCGTCCTCACCTTCCCAGCCAGGAGCAACCACGACAGGTTCCGCCAGGAGGACCTGCGCAGGCTCATCACCTACCTCGCTGCAATCCCCAGGTAACCCTAATCTCATCCTGTAATCTCATCCCTGGTAACCCATAACCTTATCGCCTAATTTAATTTCCAGGTAACCATAACCTTATTGACTAATTTAATTTCCAGGTCACAATAAACTCATTCCCAAATAATCCTAACCATGTCCCCAAATCTCATCTCCCTAATCTCATCTCCAGGTAACCCTAATCTCATCCCCTAATCTTATCCCCAGGTAACCCTAACCTTATCCCCTAATCTTATCTCCAGGTAAACTTAACCTTATCTCCAGGTAACCCTAACCTCATCCCCTATCACCTCCCCTGGTAACCCAAACCCTAATCTAAATCCCAGGTAACCACAACCCCACCCCCAGGTAACCCTAAATCTGTCGACCCAGAATTCCATCCCAGTACCTCTGTTGTAATGCTGGGTGGAACTTGAGTCCTGCATGTATGTAGGTTAGCCTCCCCTTGAGTCTCTCTCTCTCTACTCATCTCTCTCTCTCTCTCTTTCTCTTTCTTTCACTTACATAGCTGTAGGTTGTGTCTGGGTAGCCCAGACCAGATTTGCGTGGCCCACGGATAACAAGGTGTTCAGCTCTTTCTCTATTCCTCTCTCTCGCGCTCTCTCTTTCTCCCTCTCTCTCTCTCTCCCTCTCTCTCTTTTTCTCTCTCTCTCTCTCTCTCTCTCTATATATATATATATATATATATATATATATATATATATATATATATATATTTCTCTCACACACGCACAAACATACTCTCTACAGTATGTAAAACACTTGTCTCAGTCTCTCTTTCCCTCCTCTGTATTCTGTTCTTCTTTCTCTTTCTGTCCTTCTGGGAGAACGCCAGGGTGTATTAGTCAGGTTGAGTTAGTGCAGGGGAGCCCAGCCAGACTGGAGCTAGACACCAAACCAAAGAAGCAAAACCTTTTATGGACTTTTACTTGGTAACACTTGGTAAGATTAAGTTCTTTTCTTTTGTCACAACTCTTATTTTCTTAAATGTATTTATATATATTTTATGCAAAATCTTTTCCATCCTGGTTTTCAACTGTTGTTTTTTGTGTGTGTGATTTAAAATGTTGTAGTTAGTTCTTTGTTGTTGTGATTCTTGTGTTGTCTCAGTGAGGATGTGCGCAGATATGGCTTCACGGTCATTGTGGACATGCGCGGCTCCAAGTGGGACTCCATCAAACCTCTTCTGAAGATCCTTCAGGAGTCCTTTCCTTCCTGCATCCACGTGACGCTTATCATCAAGCCTGATAACTTCTGGCAGAAACAGAGAACCAACTTTGGCAGCTCCAAGTTTGAATTTGAGGTGAGTTGTTTAGCTGGACGAGCCAACAGTGGCTTCTGGTTTAACGGTCAACTGTGAAGTAAGTTGTGTCATGGAAAATCTTTTCGTTGGGTGACGGGTTTGATGGCATCTGTGGTTAGGCTGTCTGAGGGCTTGCTTGCTCGAAGGTAGGAATGAATGTTTCATGGAGTGAGCTGCTAATGAAGATACATTATATGAGAATTATGTTTCATGTGTTAGTGTTAGTTGTTAGTAATTGTCAGCAATAGCTTAAAGCTGTGTCTTGAAATATTCTGGCCTTGAGTGGAAAGCTTGGGAACTGTTAAATTTAGTCACGACCTACTTTGTGTGGAAGTAGGATATTTTGGACTCTGGGGATTGATCCATTGCACCAGGGTAGTTTGAGCAGGGATGTCCAGAATAAGGTTAACTCACTACTGAAGATGGGTTGCGGCAAGCCAGCCTCATGTATGGATGTTTGAAAGAGCTTTCCTGTTTCTCTGGAACTTCCCATCCGACATCTGATAGAGCTCTCATCTCCACTCATCTCCACTCATCTCCACTCATCTCCACTCATCTCCGCTCATCTCCAGATGTTTGGTTTTTAAACTGTTAAGTAGCTTCCACTTCATTGTGGATATATGTTTCAATCTACTTTTGATCTATCATTGATACAGTGGAAGATTCTGTGCCTGCAAACTATCTATATATGATACCATTTGAGCATAAGCAGAGAATGTCGACTCTTCTTGCACCTAGAGTAACACTTCATGACTTTGTGATAGAGAGGTGATGATCTGAGGTGCTCCACCTGTCCTAGTGGGATTACCCCTGATGCATATTCAGTAGTGTTGGTGATAACCTGCGTTTCTGCCTCATGCATATTCAGTAGTGTTGGTGATAACCTGCGTTTCTGCCTCATGCATATTCAGTAGTGTTGGTGATAACCTGCGTTTCTGCCTCATGCATATTCAGTAGTGTTGGTGATAACCTGCGTTTCTGCCTCATGCATATTCAGTAGTGTTGGTGATAACCTGCGTTTCTGCCTCATGCATATTCAGTAGTGTTGGTGATAACCTGCGTTTCTGCCTCATGCATATTCAGCGGCAATGCGCTGCTGCTAGGATGTCATTGTGAGCATTATAATGAACCATTGTATGATCATCTCTTTCCACCTCTCCTCCACCTGTCTCCATACCTGTCTCCATTCCTGTCCTCCACCTCTCCTTCACCTCTCCTCTATCTATCCTTCACCTCTCCTCCATCTCTTCTTCACCTCTCCTCCACCTCTCCTTCACCTCTCCTCCACCTCTCCTTCACCTCTCCTCCACCTCTCCTCCACCTCTCCTCCACCTCTCCTTCACCTCTCCTCCACCTCTCCTCCACCTCTCCTCCACCTCTCCTTCACCTCTCCTCCACCTCTCCTCCACCTCTCCTTCATCTCTCCTCCACCTCTCCATCACCTCTCCTCCACCTCTCCTTCACCTCTCCTCCACCTCTCCTCCATCTCTCCTTCACCTCTCCTCCACCTCTCCTTCACCTCTCCTCCACCTCTCCTCCATCTCTTCTTCACCTCTCCTCCACCTCTCCTTCACCTCTCCTCCACCTCTCCTTCACCTCTCCTCCACCTCTCCTCCATCTCTCCTTCACCTCTCCTCCATCTCTCCTTCACCTCTCCTCCATCTCTTCTTCACCTCTCCTCCACCTCTCCTTCACCTCTCCTCCACCTCTCCTTCACCTCTCCTCCACCTCTCCTCCATCTCTCCTTCACCTCTCCTCCATCTCTCCTTCACCTCTCCTCCCTCTCCTTCACCTCTCCTTCACCTCTCCTCCATCTCTCCTTCACCTCTCCTCCCTCTCCTTCACCTCTCCTCCATCTCTCCTTCACCTCTCCTCCCTCTCCTTCACCTCTCCTCCCTCTCCTTCACCTCTCCTTCACCTCTCCTCCCTCTCCTTCACCTCTCCTTCACCTCTCCTTCACCTCTCCTCCACCTCTCCTCCATCTCTCCTTGACCTCTCCTCCACCTCTCCTCTATCTCTCCTTCACCTCTCCTTCAACTCTCCTCTATCTCTCCTTCACCTCTCCTCCACCTCTCCTTTATCTCTCCTTCACCTCTCCTCCACCTCTCCTTTACTTCTCCTCCACCTCTCCTCCCTCTCCCTCTCCTTCACCTCTCCTCCACCTCTCCTTCTCCTCTCCTTCTCCTCTCCTCCACCTCTCCTCCCTCTCCTTCACCTCTCCTCCCTCTCCTTCACCTCTCCTCCACCTCTCCTCTATCTCTCCTTCACCTCTCCTTCACCTCTCCTCTATCTCTCCTTCACCTCTCCTCCCTCTCCTTCACCTCCTCCACCTCTCCTTTATCTCTCCTCCACCTCTCCTCTATCTCTCCTTCACCTCTCCTTCACCTCTCCTCTATCTCTCCTTCATCTCTCCTCCACCTCTCCTTCACCTCTCCACCTCTCCTTTATCTCTCCTTCACCTTTCCTCCACCTCTCCTCTATTTCTCCTTCATCTCTCCTTCACCTTTCCTCCTCCTCTCTTCCACCTCTCCTCCTCCTCTCCCCCACCTCTCCTCCACCTCTCCTCCATCCCTCCCCTTTTCAGACGATCATGGTGTCGCTGGAGGGTTTGACCAAAGTGGTGGACCCTTCCCAGCTCACCTCCGACTTCGAGGGCAGCCTGGAGTACAACCACGACGAGTGGATCCAGGTCAGGATGGCGTTCGAGGAGTTCGCCGGTGAGGCCGCGCGGGCGCTAGCTCGGCTGGAGGAGCTGCAGGAGACGCTGGCTCAGCGCGACCTTCCCCGTGACCTGGAAGGGGCGCGGCGTCTCATGGAAGACCACGCAGCCTTGAAGAAGCGCGCCACCAAGGCGTCCGTGGAGGAACTGGACGCCCAGGGACGCCGGCTCCTCCAGAAGCTGCAGGCGGCGGCTAACGAGGGCTACGCTAACCGCGGCGCGGCTAACGACGCTAACGAGGCCCACAGCCTGGCGCCCAAGGTGACGGCGCTGCTGGACAAGCTGCACACCACCCGCCAGCACCTGCAGCAGCTCTGGCACATGAGGAAGCTGAAGCTGGATCAGTGTTTCCAGCTCCGGCTGTTCGAACAGGACGCAGAGAAGGTGCGCTTGTACCAGCTGCTAGCTACAGCGATGCTCAGTTGGGCTGAATGGTGTTACACTTCGGAGTTGTCGTTTTGTCACGTGGCTACACTTTAACAAAGCTGTCATGCATTGAAGTAAGGATGTGTCACATGCAGTGTATTTATATTCAGAGCACAGTTTCCACCTTTGGAAAGCTCTCTGATGAGGTGTGTGTATAATGGAGGGTCTCACCGTGTAAGGATAGCTTCATGGGCCTCAGGCAGAGAGAGCTGTAGAAGTGGGATTGACAGACAAGTCATAATTAAACACACACACGCAACCCCCCCCCCCCACACACACACACACGCAGTTACGCACAAACCACTCCCACTGGCAGACACACACACCGGTCATGTGGTTTGGCCCTGTTGTTCCGTCAGATTAGAGAAGGCCAGTCCTCCAGAGGCCCCTCAGACAAGAGGGCCGTCGACAGCAAGCCTCAGAATTATAAACATTGACACCCTTGTGCTGTGTGTGTGTGTGCTCAGCATACTCACAGTGTGTGTGTGTGTGTGTGTGTGCTCAGCATACTCACAGTGTGTGTGTGTGTGTGTGCTCAGCGTACTCACAGTGTGTGTGTGCTCAGTATACTCACAGTGCATGTGTGTGTGTGTGTGTTTGTGTGTGTGTGTGTGTGTGTGCTCAGCATACTCACAGTGTGTGTGTGTGTTCTTGACAGCACAGACTTCTGATAGACTTCTCACACGGTCCTGATACTCCTTGATATGTTATATTAAGTCTTCATGAAACTGAAAAGTAATCTAACATTTCTTTACAAAAAACACAAACAAACCACAGTACCACAAAGAGATCAGACACAAGTAAACATCAGGTTGTGGAAACAGCCTCAGAATCCTTCGTGAAGAAATGATTTGATTCCCCAGAAGGTCATCCAGTTTAGCAGGAGGTGGCAGTGTTAGTAGGATTGTGAGCTTGATGTCTCTGCTCTCTGTGCTTCTTTTAACACCAGCAGTTATACAAGCTCAAGCCTTCTCCTGCTAATCTGGATGGGTTTCTGTCTCCCTCTGTGTGTGTGTGTGTGTGTGTGCATGTCTGTGTGTGTGTGTGTGTGTTTATGGTTTGTGTCTGTGTGTGTGTGTGTGTGTGCATGTCTGTGTGTGTGTGTGTGTTTATGGTTTGTGTCTGTGTGTGTTTTGTCTGGGCGTGTGTGTGTGGGTCCAGATGTTTGACTGGATCTTGCACAACAAGGGCCTGTTCCTGACCAGCTACACGGAGATAGGAGGGTCCCACACCCAGGCTGCAGAACTGCAGACCCAGCACAACCACTTCGCCATGAACTGCATGGTGAGACCCGTTTTATACCCAAACACTCTCATTCAGCACCCTCTTTTCTCCACAGCTACAAACTCACTATATAGAGAGGACAGCTGCAGATCAAGGATCAGAAGTGCGTAGTTCTAGGCTTTCGGAGGTCAGAATCTATTTAAAGTAAATATATATATATACGGTATATACTACAAAATCTAAATCATTTGCCATAAACTGCATGGTGAAAGTCTTGTGGAAGACAAGGTCTCCACTGATGATGTGACAACAGTGTGGGTTCTGGAGTTCATATATTCATATATGTACGTTTATCTGTATACATGACTCACGAATCATGAATAGATCAAAGACAGGGAAAAGTCTGACGGCTGATTTTCATGGTGAACTCAGAGAAAACACAGAGAGACGACACTACAGCTGGTCGACAGCTGGTCGACAGAGAAGGATTCAGAACGTCAGTTGATGTGATGTCATACACGGTTCTGATCACTTCAAGTACTTCACCTTCTCAATCTAAGCACAGGAAGACACAGGATCGAAACGGGGTCAAAGCTACAAGCATCAATATCAATCAATACAGTTATATAATGAAACAATGGATATTATAATGTAAGATATCAATAAATTAATATGAGGTCACTTGAATTATCGACGAGGATGAACACACGCCGAGGCTCCATCCTTCCTGCGGGACAGCCTCTCCTCACAGCCTCTCCTCACAGCCTCTCCTCACAGCCTCTCCTCACAGCCTCTCCTCACAACCTCTCCTCACAGCCTCTCCTCACAACCTCTCCTCACAGCCTCTCCTCACAGCCTCTCCTCACAGCCTCTCCTCACAGCCTCTCCTCACAGCCTCTCCTCACAGACACACACCCTGGGGACAGCCTCTACTCACAGACACACACCCTGGGGTTGTTCATGGTGTGTTCATCTGTGTAATGACGGTGAAAGACGACGGGGAGTGAAGGTGTGTGAGTGGTAGCCCTGGTAGCCGTGGTAGCCCTGGTAGCCATGGTCATGGTAATGGAGCAGATTTGTTTCTAATCATAATTCTGGTCTCCAGAAGGGGTGTTCACGCCTGGCTGACAGGGGGTCTCCTCTCGCAGCAGGGATCCACTAATGTGTCTGACGTCAGCAATCACATGTGTGTGTGTATGTGTGTGTGTGTGTGGGGGGGTCTCCACGGGAGTGGGAGTAGCAGGGGGGTTGGCTTGGGGGAAGGGTATTCCACAGGATACAGCTTTTCCTGTTGGCTGGAAATAACCATCTTGCCTTTGCTGTGTGTTGTTCGAGAATGAAGGGACTCAGCAACAGTATTTACATTTGTGTTCAGTGTTGTGGAAAATTTGCCAGAATAAAGACTCTCATCCATAATAATCTTTACGACGAGACTGGAATCGACCGAAAAATACTGATGAGGATCGTTTGCGATTATGTAAGAGGCTGTGTGCCTCGCATACGCAATTTGAAGATGTGCTCTGCCCTCTAGGGGTGGGATGCAAAACTGCATGCTTATTTACAAACCTGTCGGTGTGAAGCAGATGGCTGTCATTTGGAAGCTGTATGTTTGAAATATAACTAGCACACTTTGCCCCACGTTTTGAACTTTTCTTGAGCTTCAGATCAAAAGTGTGAATATCTACCATTCCAGAATGTTCTACTCTAAAGTGTGCATGTCTACCCCCATCCACGGGTCTGTTCCACGTTGACATCTGCATGTCTCTCTTTCTAGAAGGTTCTGCTGTGACATCCGCATGTGTCTCCCTCCAGAATGTGTACGTGAACATCAACAGGATCATGTCTGTGGGGAACCGTCTGCTTGAGTCCGGTCACTACGCCTCGCAGCAGATCCAGCAGATCTCAGGGCAGCTGGAGCAGGAGTGGAAGGCCTTCGCCGCCGCGCTGGACGAGCGCAGCACCCTGCTGGAGATGTCTGCCTCCTTCCACCACAAAGCTGACCAGGTCAGAAACCTCCATCCCTCCCTCTGTGTTTCCCTCCTTTCCCTCCATCCTTACCTTCCCTCTCTCTCTCTTTCCTTCCATCCCTCCCTTCCCTCTCTCCCTCCATCCCTCCCTTCCCTCTCTCTCTCTTTCCTTCCATCCCTCCCTTCCCTCTTTCCCTCCATCCCTCCCTTCCCTCTCTCTCTCTCTTTCCCTCCATCCCTTCCCTCTCTCTCTCTCTTTCCCTCCATCCCTCCCTTCCCTCTCTCCCTCCCTCCATCCCTCCCTTCCCTCTCTCCCTCCCTCCATCCCTCCCTCCCTTCCCTCTCTCTCTCTCTTTCCCTCCATCCCTCCCTCCCTTCCCTCTCTCCCTCCCTCCATCCCTCCCTTCCCTCTCTCTTTCCCTCCATCCCTTCCCTCTCTCTCTCCCTCCATCCCTCCCTTCCCTCTCTCCCTCCATCCCTCCCTTCCCTCTCTCCCTCCATCCCTCCCTTCCCTCTCTCCCTCCATCCCTCCCCTCTCCTCCTTCATCCCTCGTGTGTATTTCTGTGTGTGTGTGTGTTGACATGCGTTGTCCCCTGCAGTACATGAGCAGTGTGGAGCCCTGGGGCAAGGCGTGTGGGGAGGGGGAGCTCCCGTCAGAGCTGCAGGAGCTGGAAGATACCATCCACCACCACCAGGGGCTGTATGAGCACATCACCGCTGCTTACTCTGAGGTGGGAGCAGGATGCAGGGCTAGAACAGACACCACAGTATCCTCTGAGGCACTCCACATACAGCATAGGAATATTATATTCATAATATTAATGATAATATGTAAATGAACGTTTTTAAGTACTAAACATGATTTTTCAACAACAATATCATCCTCTCCTCCCCTCTAACCTCTCCCCTCATCTCCTCAGGTGAGCCAAGATGGTAAGTCCCTGCTGGACAAGCTGCAGCGGCCCCTGACCCCTGGCAGCGCTGACTCCCTGACGGCCTCGGCTAACTACTCCAAGGCGGTTCACCACGTGCTGGACGTCATCCAGGTGCTGCATCACCAGCGGCAGCTGGAGAACGTCTGGCAGCAGCGCAAGGTCCGCCTGCACCAGCGCCTGCAGCTCTGCGTCTTCCAGCAGGACGTGCAGCAGGTAGGGGCCGGCACACACACACACACAGTACACACACACACACACACAGTACACCCACACACAGTACACACACACACACAGTACACACACACACACACACACACACAGTACACACACACACAGTACACACACACACATACAGTACACACAGTACACACACACACAGTACACGCACACACACACACACATACAGTACACACACACACACAGTACACACACCCACACACAGTACACACACACACACACACACACAGTAAACACACACACAGTACACACACACAGTACACACACACACACAGTACACACAGTACACACACACAGTACAAACACACACACATGTACAGTGCACACGCACACACAGTACAAACACACACACATGTACAGTGCACACACACACATGTACAGTGCACACACACACATGTACAGTACACACATACATACACACACATACATACACACATACACTACACACACACATGTGCAGTACACACACACATACTATCTCTCTCTCTACCTCCTCTTCATGCTCTCTCTTTCTCTAACTCATCACTTTTCTATTTCACTCCCTCTCTCCCTCCCATCTCTCTCTCCCTCTCTTTCTCTCTACCTCTCTCTCTCCCTCTTTCTATCTTGCTCTCTCCCTCTCTCTCTCCCTCTTCCTGCAGGCTGCTCTCTCCCTCTTTCTCCCCCTCTCTTTCTCCCTCTCTTTCTCCCTCTCTTTCTCTCTCTCTTGTGCTCTCTCTCTCTCATTGCAGGCTGCTCTCTCTCTCCCTCTCTCTCGCTCTCTCTCCCCCTCTCTTTCTCCCTCTCTTTCTCCCTCTCTTTCTCTCTCTCTTGTGCTCTCTCTCTCTCACTGCAGGCTGCTCTGTCCCTCTCTCTCTCTCTCTCTCCCTCCCTCTCTCTCTCTCTCTCTCTCTCTCTCTCTCTCTCTCTCTCTCTCTCTCTCTCTCTCTCTCTCTCTCTCTCTCTCTCTCTCTCTCTCTCTCCCTCCCTCCCTCCCTCCCTCCCTCCCTCCCTCCCTCCCTCCCTCCCTCCCTCCCTCCCTCCCTCCCTCCCTCCCTCCCTCTCTCTCTCTCTCTCTCTCTCTCTCTCTCTCTCTCTCTCTCTCTCTCTCTCTCTCTCTCTCTCTCTCTCTCTCTCTCTCTCTCTCTCTCTCTCTCACTGCAGGCTGCTCTCTCCCTCTCTCTCACCTACTTCCACAGCCCTTTTCCTCTCGTTCTCCCTTCCCTCCTGCACCTCTCCTCAGCATCTTTTTCTGGGTTTCCATGGTGATCTTATTAGCTGCCACATGATGCTCCTGGGACGTGTGTCCCTCAGTGAAACCTCCTACCTCCTTCTCTGACAGGGAACCTTGAGACCACGGTCTTAAACCGCCTTCATCATCTCTCTCTGACTCTGTCGAGAACATAATAAGGGCATTCTGAATTATAGCGGTTCATCTCACCAAGGAATACGTTTGTGTAAATATCTAGGAAACAATTAATACTGTGCGTGTGTGTGTGTGTGTGTGCAAACTGAGCTTGAATACAGCTCCATCTAGTGGATGCAGTACTGTACTGTCCCTTAATTGTCTGTGCATGTGTTTGTGTGTGTGGCCATGTGTGTGTGTGTGTGTGCGTGCGTGCGTGTGTGCCTTCAGGTGCTGGACTGGATAGAGAACCACGGTGAGGCGTTCCTCAGTAAGCACACAGGAGTGGGGAAGTCTCTGCACAGGGCCCGCGCCCTGCAGAAGAGACACGAGGACTTTGAGGAGGTGGCCCAGGTGAGGGCTCCTGTCACCACTCTGCTCACAGGTTTACCCTGACTTCTGACCCTGACCAATTTCTACTGCTGGTAGACTCTCAATCAAATAGTCCCTGAGAACTAGTCTTTGAGTAGATCTATCATTGTAGAAGTTAGATGACAGGGTACAAAACTAGAGGTGGGTTGGAAAGGGTAGATAACTAAAGACAGTGTAGATACTTAGAGACAGTGTAGATACTTAGAGACAGGGTAGATACCTAGAGACAGGGTAGATATCCAGAGACAGGGTAGATACCTAGAGACAGGGTAGATATCCAGAGACAGGGTAGATACCTAGAGACAGGGTAGATATCCAGAGACAGGGTAGATACCTAGAGACAGGGTAGATATCCAGAGACAGGGTAGATACCTAAAGACAGGGTAGATACCTAGAGACAGGGTAGATATCCAGAGACAGGGTAGATATCCAGAGACAGGGTAGATACCTAGAGACAGGGTAGATACCTAGAGACAGGGTAGATATCCAGAGACAGGGTAGATATCCAGAGACAGGGTAGATATCCAGAGACGGTAGATACTTAGAGACAGGGTAGATACCTAAAGACAGGGTAGATACCTAGAGACAGGGTAGATATCTATGAACAGGGTAGATATCTACAGACAAGGTGTACAGTATGTCGAGGCGTCAGGCTAACGATGCCCCCCCCCGTCAGAACACCTACACCAACGCTGACAAGCTGCTGGAGGCGGCGGAGCAGCTGGCCCAGACGGGGGAGTGTGACCCGGAGGAGATCTACCAGGCCGCCCGCCAGCTGGAGGACCGCATCCAGGACTTTGTACGGCGCGTGGAGCAGAGGAAGATCCTGCTGGACATGTCCGTGGCCTTCCACACACACGTCAAGGAGGTAGGACACCCCTAGTGCACAGCCATCAGTGTGAGTGTGTTGTAGCGGGGTTTGCTCGTTTAAAGATAGAAATACTTAATTTAACAGAATGAAATGGTCTAACTTAAAGAAAGACAGAAATTGTACAGTCAATGATGACATCCTTACAAATCATAAACAGAGCTCACGCCTATGCCATGTCGAGGAGGAAAAAGCGTTAGCCATAGTTACATTTGATCAGGGGATGATCAATGAGGTTGAGGGCGGTTTGCGCCAAAGGTCCATTTGAAGAATCTGAAGTCAAAGCGCGGCTGCGCTGGGTCATGTGACTGAGTCTGCGGGATCTCAGTGAAGTCGCATTTAGAATTGCATTTTTGGTTCTTCTGTTGAAACGTCCAGTTAGCGTCGCGATCACAATAAAGTTGAATCTCAGGAGAAGCTTCTCCTGAGACCCGCTGGAGTCTGAGATTGATGGTCATCTTAGGGCTTTATACAGCTCAGAGTTCGAGGGAGGACCCGTCTGGGGTCAGATGTGGATTGGGGGAAGCTGGGTTCTCAACTCCCCCCTCTTTCCTTCACACCTACCAAAGGTGTGATCTGATCTCTGGCTGGCTCATAAGATTGTTCCAATATTGTTCTGGACATCTTGGTACAGTTACAAAATATAGTTGAATGATTGTTTTATTATGATAGCTTTGTGTAGATACCAAGAATGACGTGGTTATCTTTCAGGAAAAAGGAGTTGTTATTCGAATCAAGATTTCAGTGAACACAACATTAAAACAAAGTAACAAACATGACACAAATATCCCTCTCATAATTCTCCACCTTGTACTCTTGTGGTAAAGGTGAAGTCTCAAGAACTTTCCTCAAAAGTTCTGATCAAGGTATGTTCTTTGTTCAAATCGCCGCCGAAACGGATAGCAAATGGTCGCTGGAGATGTGTTGTCTCAAGCAGGCCCTTTGAAGCTTGCAAGCTAGCAGGAGGGCTGATTAGGTAGATTGGGGAGGTTCTCCCCCAATTCTATGGTTCCTTTGCATTGGCGTTCGGTGGGTAATCAGCATACTGAGGGTGTCACGAGGGCTGTTTAGGTTTGTCTGATGTGATTGAATCACTTTTCAGGTGTGGCAAGATGTTGGCTCCGTGTGGTCTTGCTGACCTCACTACAGCGTGTGTGTTTGTTTGGGAGACAAAGAGACAGAGAGAGACTTGAACTTCAAGTACTATATCCATCTAGTGGATGTGTGAGTGTGTGATGCACATCAGTGAGGAAGGAACCCCCGCCCCCATTCTGAGGCCCAGACCAGGTCTTGTCCCTCCCTCTCTACCTCCCTCCCTCTGACGTGCTAACACGGCCCTCTGTGATTGGCTGGGGTCGGCTGTCTGTCTCCCGCAGCTGTGGACGTGGTTGGAGGAGCTGCAGAAGGAGCTTCTGGATGACGTGTATGCTGAGGCGGTGGAGGCGGTGCAGGAGCTGATCAAGCGCTTCAGCCAGCAGCAGCAGACCACCCTGCAGGCCACCGTTAACGTCATCAAGGAGGGAGAGGACCTCATCCAGCAGCTCAGGTAACACCTACAGCCAGGTAACACCTGCAGCCAGGTAACACCTGCAGCCAGGTAACACCTACAGCCAGGTAACACCTGCACTTCAGGTAACACCTGCAGCCAGGTAACACCTACAGCCAGGTAACACCTGCAGCCAGGTAACACCTGCAGCCAGGTAACACCTACAGCCAGGTAACACCTGCACTTCAGGTAACACCTGCAGCCAGGTAGTCAGGTGGCTGAGCGGTGGCTGAGCGGTTAGGGAGTCGGGCTAGTAATCCGAAGGTTGCCAGTTCGATTCCCGGTCATGCCAACTGACATTGTGTCCTTGGGCAAGGCACTTCACCCTACTTGCCTCGGGGGAATGTCCCTGTACTTACTGTAAGTCGCTCTGGATAAGAGCGTCTGCTAAATGACTAAATGTAAAGGTAACACCTGCAGCCAGGTAACACCTACAGCCAGGTAACTCCTGCACTTCAGGTAACACCTGCAGCCAGGTATAACCTGCAGCCAGGTAACACCTACACTTCAGGTAACACCTGCAGCCAGGTAACACCTACAGCCAGGTAACACCTGCAGCCAGGTAACACCTACAGCCAGGTAACACCTGCAGCTCAGGTAACACCTGCAGCTCAGGTAACACCTGCAGCTAGGTAACACCTGCAGCTCAGGTAACACCTGCAGCTAGGTAACACCTGCAGCTCAGGTAACACCTGCAGCCAGGTGTTTATATGCACTATGAAGAAGAACACTTTCTACATGCACGATTTACACATCACGGTGCTTGAAAAGTGTGAATCCGACCACCCCGCTGTCCCCGTCTGCCTCCAGGGACTCGGCCGTCTCCAGCAACAAGACGCCCCACAACAGCTCCATGGCCCACATCGAGACGGTGCTGGCCCAGCTGGACGAGGCGCAGGGCCAGATGGAGGAGCTGTTCCAGGAGAGGAAGATCAAGCTGGAGCTCTTCCTGCAGTTGCGCATCTTCGAGAGGGACGCCATCGACGTGAGTGTGCTGGCTGGGCAAAATTGGAGTTTCTACTGCGAGATGTGTGCAGTGTGTGTGTGCAGTGTGTGTGTGTGTGTGCAGTGTGTGTGTGCAATGTGTATGTGCAGTGTGTATGTGTGCAGTGTGTATGTGTGCAGTGTGTATGTGTGCAGTGTGTATGTGTGCAGTGTGTCGGGTGTGTGCAGTGTGTATGTGTGCAGTGTGTATGTGTGCAGTGTGTCGGGTGTGTGCAGTGTGTATGTGTGCAGTGTGTATGTGTGCAGTGTGTATGTGTGCATTGTGTCGGGTGTGTGCAGTGTGTGTGTGTGCAGTGTGTATGTGTGCAGTGTGTATGTGTGCAGTGTGTCGGGTGTGTGCAGTGTGTATGTGTGCAGTGTGTATGTGTGCAGTGTGTCGGGTGTGTGCAGTGTGTATGTGTGCAGTGTGTATGTGTGCAGTGTGTATGTGTGCAGTGTGTCGGGTGTGTGGAGTGTGTATGTGTGCAGTGTGTATGTGTGCAGTGTGTATGTGTGCAGTGTGTCGGGTGTGTGCAGTGTGTGTGTGTGCAGTGTGTATGTGTGCAGTGTGTATGTGTGCAGTGTGTATGTTTGCAGTGTGTCGGATGTGTGCAGTGTGTGCAGTGTGTACTGTACTGGTAAAATGGGTCCAAACTTTTGACTGGTACTGTATGTGGGGTGAATGGGTGTGGCACATTGTCATGTGTATGCACAGTGGTTTTGCGCTGCAGAGCATGGGCAGCGGCAGGGTATGGCTTGGTTGGGCTGTAAAATTACCAAGCAGAATAAGAAAATTACAGAGCAGGATGAGCCAACTCATTCCGTTTTCATGTAGCCCTTTTGAACATCACGCTCTCCTGACTGACGTTGATTTGAGCCCCACGACTGTATGGATTTGCCCAGCGTAGTTTAGCCCCCAAAATAGGTGTGTTTCTCTGTGTTTGTTATCTTGTGATAGCCGTTAACTTAATGTGTTGGCGTCAGAGACAGAACTACATCTGCTGCTAGCCATTAGCTTAGTTAGCATCAGGAGACTTAGCTTGATCTCCTGCTAGATGTTAGCTTATGTTGTTAGCATCACAGACTCCATTTCCTGCTAGCCTTTAGTTGAGCTGGTTGGCATCTCTGCTCACAGAGTGGCCTACAGCCTGGGGGTGTGTGAAGCTGCACAGGAAATGAGCTGGCAACACAGAGGAGATTCTGAACAGAGACTGAGACCAGGTCATACTTCTACAATGGCTTCTCCACCACTAACTTTACCGTTCAGGGTTTTTGACATTTCGTATTTTAGCGTGCGTGCAGACACAGAAGGACGCCGTGCAGACTGCTCCAGCGACCCTACCCTGCCCTCTCTCTCCCTCCAGATCATCTCAGACCTGGAGTCGTGGAACGAGGACCTGGCAGGCCAGAGGGGTGAGCTGGACACGGAGGACCTGGCCCTGGCAGAGCAGAGGCTGCAGCACCACGCTGACAAGGCCCTGACCATGACCAACCTGGCCTTCGACGTGGTGCACCAGGGCCAGGAGCTGCAGCAGTACGTCACCGAGGTGCAGGCCACTGGTGAGGGTTGACACGCTGTGCGTCTGTGAGTGTGAGTGGGGGGGGGGGGGTGGAGGGGGGGAGTGTGTAGCTGTGTACTGCACCCTGGTGAAGGTCTATAAGCTCTGTGAAGAGATAAGTCAGGGTGTGTGTGTGTGTGTGTGGAGCTTGGTAAGCTCACAGCAGGAGTCGCTTGCCAGACAAACAGATTTGACTTTGTAATCCTATAGACTCATGTTTTTTGGGATAAACCCAGTACACTGTGGACACATACACAACCACACATATACAGTACACACACACACACGCACTCACAGCCACACATCTACAGTACACACACACATTCGACAGGCAAGCTTCCAGCTCTCAGGACAGATCTAGCTTCATTTGGGGCTGTAGAGAGCTGTGGGTCAGACCATGCCGTTGTGGACCAACGGAGTGAAATGTAAGTAGACAAAGAAGAGAGACAGGCCCAGCCAGCTCTTTCTGCTCTCGCTGTCTGGTCCTGGGCCTGGTCCTGGGCCTGGTCCTGGGCCTGGTCCTGGGCCTGGTCCTGGGCCTGGTCCTGGGCCTGGTCCTGGGCCTGGACCTGGGCCTGGTCCTGGGCCTGGTCTTGGGCCTGGACCTGGGCCTAGGTTAGGATGCCATACCTGTGGCAGTGTTGTACCTGCAGATGTGTGACAGGTGTGTGTTGCTGCAGGTGTATGACAGGTGTGTGTTGCAGGTGTGGAGCTCCTGTGTGACAGGGATGTGGACATGGCCACGCGTGTTCAGGACCTGCTGGACTTCCTGCATGAGAAGCAGCAGGAGCTGGACCAGGCGGCCGAGCAGCACCGCCGCCACCTGGAGCAGTGTGTGCAGCTACGCCACCTGCAGGCCGAGGTCAAACAGGTACGCACACACACAGTCGCATGCACACACAGAAACTCACAGTCGCATGCACACACAGACACACTCACACATGCATGCACTGGCACGTGTGTGCACAGCTGCTCCCCTAGCGCTTCCCGTTCTGATCAGGCCTGGGACGTAGCTTAGCATGTAGTTTAGCATGTAGCTTAGCATGTAGCTTAGCATGTAGCTTAGCATGTAACTTAGCATGTAGCTTATGACGTCGCTTAGCATGTAGCTTACGACGTCGCTTAGCATGTAGCTTAGCATGTAGCTTAGGACGTAGCTTGGCACAGATTCAGGTCTCCTGTTAGGCTGCCCCTGTTGCATTGCATGCTGGGAAGTGGCCCAGCCACACTGAGAGCATGGCAGGATTTAGGCCGAGTCAGAAGTAGGGCAGCATCATCAGATAGACATCTGTTTATTTAGCTTACTATTTATTTATTTATTTGTTTACTAGGCTTTTATGGAGAGCCACAGATGACCCATGTTCTGCATAGTGGGGCGTGTGTGCTGGTGGTTATGCCTGTATGTGTGTGTGTGTGAGACAGGGTGATCATACAAAGTTTGCATTACAAACGCACACAAACACACGTAGCTACAGTTTTTGAGTGGTTATGAGATTACTCAACTGAAACTGTAACCTTCTGATCTAAAAATGGCTGTGTGTGTGCATGCGTGTGCATACATGTGTGTGTGTGTATGTGGCTGCATGTGGCTGTGTGTGTATGTGGCTGTGTGTGTGTGTATGTGGCTGTGTGTGTGTGTGTATGTGGCTATGTGTGTGTGTGTGTGTGTGTGTGTGTGTGTGTAGGTGCTGGGGTGGATTCGTAACGGGGAGTCCATGCTAAACGCTGGGTTGATTACAGCCAGCTCCCTACAAGAGGCAGAGCAACTCCAGAAGGAACACGAGCAGTTTCAACATGCCATAGAGGTACGTCTCTCCTCTACCTCCCCCTCTCTGCCCATTCTCTTCCTCTCCTCTACCACCCCCTCTCTGCCCATTCTCTTCCTCTCCTCTCCTCTACCTCCCCCTCTCTGCCCATTCTCTTCCCCTCCTCTCCTCTACCTCCCCCTCTCTGCCCATTCTCTTCCTCTCCTCTCCACTATGTGCAGACATTATTGGGTGTGCTTTGCCTTCGGCAAGGGCACAACCTTTGTTCTCTCACATATATATTATTATTGGGTGTGCTTTGCATTCGGCAAGGGCACAACCTTTGTTCTCTCACATATATATTATTATTGGGTGTGCTCAAGCCTTCGGCGAGAGCACAACCTTTGTTCTCTCACATATATATTATTATTATTATTTTTATTTTTATTTCTTTTTGCCCCCCTAAAACTCAGTAAATACTTGGCCTACATAGACAACGTAGGTGTCAAAAGTTTCGTCTTGGTAGCGATTGAGTTGCTTCTATTGGAATTTACGTTCCGTTGCATGGTTTAAGCGTAAGTTAAGTTTTTGTGGCGAAAAGTGAAGCTAACGGTGGCTAATTTGCTAGCCACAGTCACTGACGTTACTAACGTCACTGCGTCACGAAAACACGCGTGACTACCTTTGCCAGAACATTCGTTTCACATCTGTTAACTTGGGGGATAGCTAGGCTAACTATAGCTTTACTGCAAGGCAGCTGCAGAAACGCCACAAGAAAAGAGGCCAGGGTGATAACTATTTACTCATTTTACTTTGTGATATGACACACAATTGTGATGTGTAATGTACAATATAAGCTGATATTATTAAGGAAGTACATCTACTTTCGGAAACAGTAGTCTACTATTTCACTGAAGTATTAGCATCATGACATTAGCCTGTGTTTCCCGGGCAACACATACTACAGTGGTCTATGATGTAGCGTTATCTGTTTTCAATCGTTAAAATAAACATTCCTCACATATACATTTTCGTTGTAGGATTTATTCTGACATTAGAAAACGATTTGTTGGTGAAATTACCATTACCTGTGGTTTCAAACCAGTGTAGCTCACTGCAACGCTGTAGCTTACGCGAGACACACTACAAAAACATCTAGCTACAGTACACAGCTGTTTAGGAAGTCAAACGGCAACAGAAAATGTTCGGCACTCCCCTTACTTAAATCAAAAGTCTATCTAACTACTAACCTGAACTTCATTGCCACAGCTTAAACGTTGTCAATCTGTTCATGAAAATAATTAATTTCAGCCTAAACCGTACAACGGAACGTTAAATCCAATTCAACCAACGCAATCGCTACCAAGACGAACACAGCAGTAGTCTAGTACTGTACCGTAGTAGTACAATTTACCGGGGCAGCTTCTCCACACAGGGCTATATCGCATTTTGCGTTGTTACTGACAATGATCGCTACCAGTGAGCTTTTTATGAATGAGCAATTTTCCACTAAATAAATGTCAAGCTTATTTACGTTTTGGGGGGCATATTTTCAGTTAGCAGATGGTACCGTTTGAATCGCGATTCCATCTTCTACTGCCGGGTAACGTCGTAGAATAATCTTCAAAGGGGTTGTTTATTCATGAATGAATGCAATATGAGTAGGCTAAATGCCTGAAAATATCATGAGAAGGGAAAAACTTAAAATGACGTTTAAATCATAGAGATTAGGTCAATTTTTACACCGGTCTGCACTAATGTCACGAAAACACGCGTGACTACCTTTGGCAGAACATTCGTTTCGCATCTGTTAACTTGGGGGATAGCTAGGCTAACTATAGCTTTACTGCAAGGCAGCTGCAGAAACGCCACAAGAAAAGAGGCCAGGGTGATAACTATTTACTCATTTTACTTTGTGATATGACACACAATTGTGATGTGTAATGTACAATATAAGCTGATATTATTAAGGAAGTACATCTACTTTCGGAAACAGTAGTCTACTATTTCACTGAAGTATTAGCATCATGACATTAGCCTGTGTTGCCCGGGCAACACATACTACAGTGGTCTATGATGTATCTGTTTTCAATCGTTAAAATAAACATTCCTCACATATACATTTTCGTTATATGATTTATTCTGACATTAGTAAACGATTTGTTGGTGAAATTACCATTACCTGTGGTTTCAAACCAGTGTAGCTCACTGCAACGCTGTAGCCTACTGTACCCGAGACACTAGTGTGAGTAGCTAACAACAACTCCTCAGCTGTTCAAGTCAAACGGTGACAGAACATGTTCGGCACTCCCCTTACTCAAAAGTCTTTCAATAGTTGAAACAATCTGACTACTAACCTGAACTTCATTGCCACAGCCTAAACTTTGTCAATCTGTTCAAGAAAATAATTAATTTCAGCCTAAACCGTACAACGGAACGTTAAATCGAATTCAATCAACGCAATCGCTACCAAGACGAACACAGCAGTAGTCTAGTACTGTACTGTAGTAGTAGAATTTACCGGGGCAGCTTCTCCACACAGGGCTATATCGCATTTTGCGTTGTTACTGACAATGATCGCTACCAGTGAGCTTTTTATGAATGAGCGATTTTCCACTAAATAAATGTCAAGCTTATTTACGTTTTTGGGGGCATATTTTCAGTTAGCAGATGGTACTGTTTGAATCGCGATTCTATCTTCTGCCGGTAAAGTCGTAGAATAATCTTCAAAGGGGGTTCTTTATTAATGAATGAATGCAATATGAGTAGGCGAAATGCCTGAAAATATCATGAGAAGGGAAAAACTTAAGATGACGTTTAAGTCATAGAGATTAGGTAAATTTTTACACCGGTCTGCCAAATTTATTCGTTTTGATTCAACGTTGAGGCTGCCTCTTGCAGGGGAAATGAGAAGACATCTATTTCATTCTACACTTCACTCGTATTTTCAGTTGTAAATGAGCAGCAAAAAAAAAAATGCTTTTAAATCTAATCTTTATAAATAATAAGTATGTATTTTTATATAAAATATACAGAAATATCAGTTGTAAAAATGTCATCAGTTTATAGTTGTGAGAGGTATTAACACAGCTTAATGCAGGCCCCTCCATGACCCAGTTCTACAGGTGGCTGATCTGAGGGTGTGTGTGTCCCTTCTCGTTTCACCTTGCTGTGGCAGAGTTACTGATGAGTAGATCAAATCTCTCTTGGTAGCACTCTGGCTCCTGCTGATAGCACTTCCATACATCCTCTCACACTGTTCCTCATGCGTTTCCATTTCATTCATTTAGCAGATGTTTTTATTTCTGTAAGTACAGCAGATGATCAGGGAGCAGCAGCGCACAGTTTAAACAGGGTTTGAGCCAAACACAAGAAGAGTCTGTACTGCCTCTATTCATCCATCCACCCCCCATTCATCCATCCATCACCCATCCATCCATCGTCTATTCATCCATGCACCCCCCATTCATCCATCCCCCATCCATCCCCCATCCATCCACCCATCCATCCACCCCCATTCATCCATCCATCCATCCCCCATCCATCCACCACCATCCATTCATCCATCCACCCCCCATCCATCCACCCACTCACCCCTCCCTCCATCACCTCCCTCCCGTACCTCACATCCCTCACCTCCCTCCCTCCACCTTCCTGATGTGACGCTGCTGTGGTGCTCCGTGTGCTCTGCCCCTGCAGAAGACCCACCAGAGCGCCCTACAGGTGCAGCAGAAGGCCGAGGCCCTGCTCCAGGCCAGCCACCACCACATGGAGCTGATCAGGGACTGTGCCGAGAAGGTGGCCGACCACTGGCAGCAGCTCATGCTGAAGATGGAGGACAGGCTCAAGCTGGTCAACGCCTCCGTGGCCTTCTACAAGACTTCGGAGCAGGTGTGTGTGCATGTGTGAGTGTGTGTGTCAGTGTGTGTGTGTGTGGAGATCAGGTGTTGCATTGTTGGAGTAGCAGTCTTCTGTGTGTGTGGATATCAGGTGTTGCATTGTGGGATTACTAGTCATTTGTGTGTGTGTTCCAGGTGTTGCATTGTGGGATTAGTAGTCCTCTGTTTGTGTGCCAGGTGTTGCATTGTGGGATTAGTAGTCCTTTGTGTGTGTGTTCCAGGTGTTGCATTGTGGGATTAGTAGTCCTCTGTTTGAGTGCCAGGTGTTGCATTGTGGGATTAGTAGTCCTCTGTGTGTGTGTTCCAGGTTTGCAGTGTGCTGGAGAGCCTTGAGCAGGAGTACAAGCGAGAGGAGGACTGGTGTGGGGGCGCCGACAAGCTGGGGCCTAACAGTGACTCAGACCACGTCACCCCTATGATCAGCAAACACCTGGAGCAGAAGGAGGCCTTCCTGAAGGTAACACACTACACACTCTACACACTCTGCACACGCTGCACACACTGCACACAGTACACACTCTACACACTCTACACACAGTACACACTCTACACACTCTACACACTCTACACACACTGCACACACTGCACACTCTACACACACTACACACACTGCACACACTACACACACTACACACTCTACACACACTACACACACTGCACACACTGCACACAGTACACACTCTACACACTCTACACACACTGCACACTCTACACACACTACACACACTGCACACACTACACACTCTACACACACTACACACACTGCACACACTACACACACTGCACCCACACTGCACACTCTACACACACTACACACACTACACACTCTACACCGAATACACACACTGCACACACTACACACACTGCACCCACACTGCACACTCTACACACACTACACACACTACACACTCTACACAGAATACACACACTGCACACTCTACACACACTACACACACTGCAAATCAAATCAAATGTATTTGTATAGCCCTTTTTACACGCAAGCATGTCACATAGGGCTTCACATACGCCCATAGAAACTGCCCCTCAACCAACCTAAACCCTCAGGGAAGACAAGGAAAACTCCCCGAAAAACTCACTACAGGAGAAAAAATTGAAGAACTGCACACACTACACACTGTACACACACTACACACACACTGCACACTCTACACACTGCACACTCTACACACACACTACACACACTCTACACACTCTGCACACACACACAATACAAGCTCTGCCACACATTATACACGCACTACACATACAGTAGGCTACCAGTCAAAAGTTTGGACACATGGGAAAATGTGTCCAAACTTTTGACTGGTACTGTACATTACACACTGCACACTGCGCGCACACACTTAACACAATGTACACAAACTTTACACAGCAGGTGGTTTGATCTCTGACTTGAACATGTGTGTGTGTGTGTGTGTAACTTTCTCTCCCCCAGGCGTGCACCTTAGCCAGACGGAACGCCGACGTCTTCCTGAAGTACCTGCACAGGAACAGCGTCAACATGCCAGGCATGCTGGCCCACGTCAAGGCGCCTGAGACACAGGTCAAAAGTAAGCTCCGCCTCCTTGACCCCTGACCTCCTCTGCTGTACCGCCCTTGTGTGTTCTGCCCAGCCACTGTGTTGTGTGTTGCGTGTTCTGTCAGACATCTTGAACGAGCTGCTGCAGAGGGAGAACCGGGTTCTGCACTTCTGGACCCTGAGGAAGCGCCGGCTGGACCAGTGCCAGCAGTACGTGGTGTTCGAGCGCAGCGCCAAGCAGGTACTGGGGACCTCCAGCCTCCAAATCTGATTGGTTGACAGTCGTGGAATACTAGCAGTGGATCCTTCACGCTAAGGGAGTCAATTTCATGCCAAATCCACAGCCTCTCTTGGGAGAGGTCCCAGTCCCACATACGGGGAGCTTCGAGCCTCTCGGATTTGCAGTCAAACTCTCTAACCACTGAGCTGCACTGTACATCCTCATCACTCTAACCTGTTGATTGGGTATGTAGCCTCAATGCAACGTGTTGAAAATACTGCCTGCTCCCTCATGTGGTTGTGCCAGGGGACTGCACTGCCTGCTCCCTCGTGTGGTCGTGCTGGGGTACTGCAGTACAATTTGAAGAAGGAGTAACAAAGTAACTCAATTAATAACGGATTTCCCTGTAATTTTGCAAAGTGTAGAGGCAATTAGAGTAGTACAGTTCAACAAGTAACAATCAATACAGGATCGAATTTAAAAGAATGTAAAAAGCACATAGTAAAATACAGTACTAATGAATAATGTATGGAAATATGGTCCATGTATGTGTAGGGGGTCACATATTGGCCAAACAACCAAAACTAAATCCCCTATGGTTTAAAGGAATATGGGAAACTGAACAGTGTATTAACATAAAACAAATTATGCCAATAACAATAGAATTACAGTTATTTGACTCTTTGGGTTAAATCAGGGCAAGCATGGTCAAAGTAAGGTTAAAATGAAATAAACATTTAATAACATTGCAAATGAATGAAATCAATTACAAAGCAAACATGTTACAAAATGGTTAACTCTTACCTACGCTACCATGATTATTGATAGAAAGCAAGAGGTGAGCAAGAAGAATGAGTACAAGGACAAGCCAGAGCTGAGGAGAAGGTCTCAGGAGATCAAGAATCCACATAACAATGCTTCACATTTCCCTTTATACACAAGAACAACCAATCAGACCACTTACATTTAGTCATTTAGCAGACGCTCTTATCCAGAGCGACTTACAGTAAGTACAGGGACATTCCCCCGAGGCAAGTAGGGTGAAGTGCCTTGCCCAAGGACACAACGTCAGATGGCATGACCGGGAATCGAACTGGCAACCTTAAGATTACTAGCCCGATTCCCTAACCACTCAGCCACCTGACTCCCTCACTTCTTGACCCTTACTTATCAACATATGACTAGCAATGCACAGTAAGTAACACAATGAGGTGTGAGACCCATCAAGCAGAGACTCTGTCCAGCAACTCCAGATTTGAGCATATGAGGTGGGGGCAGGTTGACACCCAGCCTTCCATGTGTCCTGTGTATGTAGACACACCTTGCGTGTGTGTTGGTGTGTCAGGGTGCTGTGTGTTAACCCTGTCTCTCCCACTCACAGGCGCTGGAGTGGCTGCATGATGCTGGCGAGTTCTACCTGTCCACACACACCTCCACGGGCTCCAGCCTCCACCACACCCAGGAGCTGCTGAAGGAGCACCAGGACTTCCAGATCACCGCCAAGGTCAGGGTCTAAACCAGATCACCGCCAAGGTCAGGGTCTAAACCAGATCACCACCAAGGTCAGGATCTAAACCAGATCACCGTCAAGGTCAGGGTCTAAACCAGATCACCACCAAGGTCAGGATCTAAACCAGATCACCGCCAAGGTCAGGATCTAAACCAGATCACCGCCAAGGTCAGGATCTAAACCAGATCATCGCCAAGGTCAGGATCTAAACCAGATCACCACCAAGGTCAGGGTCTAAACCAGATCTCTGCCAAGGTCAGGGTCTAAACCAGATCACCGCCAAGGTCAGGATCTAAACCAGATCACCGCCAAGGTCAGGATCTAAACTAGATCTCTGCTAAAGTCAGGATCTAAACCAGATCTTTGCCAAGGTCAGGATCTAAACCAGATCTCCGCCAAAGTCAGGATCTAAACCAGATCTTTGCCAAGGTCAGGATCTAAACCAGATCCCCGCCAAGGTCTGGAGGTCCTTACTGGAACTAGACTTGTACATTTCAGCCTTATCTGCCCCTTTATAGATATATAAAACCAATAATAAAGAGAAAAGTCTGTCTCACCAACAGCAAACCAAAGAGCGGGTGAAGTTGTTGATCCAGCTGGCAGAGAGCTTCTGCGAGAAGGGCCACGCCCACGCTCAGGAGATCAAGAAATGGGTGGCGTCCGTCGACAAGCGCTACCGAGACTTCTCCCTGCGCATGGACAAGTACCGCTCGTGTCTGGAGAAAACGCTGGGCATCTCGTCTGACTCCAACAAGACTGTGAGTATCAGGAGATAACTACAGAATGTTCTAGTCTTCCAGTAGAGAGGTGGCACACAACCGCACAATGGCTGCCCCCTCAGTGCCCCCTAATGGCCGCTGGGTTTTCTGTCCTGTAGAGTAAAGACCTGCAACTGGACATCATACCGGCCAGCGCGCCAGAGTTAGAGGTCAAACTGAGGGATGCCGCCCACGAACTGAACGAGGAGAAGAGGAAGTCTGCTCGCAGGAAAGAGTATGTATTTACTAGTATGATCTATATTTGCTGAAAGTAAAAAGTATGTATTTACTGTACTATTAGGTCATAGTATGTATTTCCTGAACATGTAAGGCGTTCATACTCAGTGGAAGGCTGTTACTGTGTCCGTCTTACGTTGCTGCTTTCGCAGGTTCATAATGGCAGAGCTTCTCCAGACAGAGAAGGCGTACGTCAGAGACCTGAGGGAATGCACAGATGTAAGTACCACACTGATGACCTATCAATCCAGGGATATTAGCATTGAATCACTTCAAATTTCTATTTACAAACTACCTTACAGCCTGCCTCCTGCAGCCTTCAGACTTAAACCAGAGCAACCTTGTAGCCAGACGACTTTAAACTCAATAAATATGTTTGTCTGTTTCACTAAAACCTTTCAGTGGCGTGTTTTTGGTCAATTTCATTCCGTTTATTTGCCAAGTTGTGAATTTAATCTAATCCGTAATCCCAGCTGTCCTGAGTGTGCTGTTCGGTTGTGTTTTACCAGACGTACCTGTGGGAGATGAGCAGCGGCGTGGAGGACGTCCCTCCTGGAATCGTCAACAAAGAACACATCATCTTCGGCAACATGCAGGATCTCGACGAGTTCCACCACAAGTACGTCCTCCTTACTCACGACCTTGTCCGAGAGGAAGAGGGCCGCTTCCACTTCCTTATCGGCTGTTCTGCTTGTTTGATCATCACGTTGTACACCTTTGTTGTCCTTCCAAGCACAGTGAGTGTGGATGATGTTGCTCTCTTTGCAGCATCTTCCTGAAGGAGTTGGAGAAGTACGAACAGCTGCCTGAGGATGTCGGCCATTGTTTCGTCACCTGGGTGAGCTTGTCTCTGCAGAGGATGCATAAGGTTTGCTGGGGAGAACTGTGACAGAGGGCATACAAGGTGGCAGCCATGATGAGAGGAGGAGAGGAGGGGATAGAGGGTAGAGGAGGGCTTAGACGAGGGGATAGAGGGTAGAGGAGGGCTTAGACGAGGGGATAGAGGGTAGAGGAGGGCTTAGAGGAGGGGATAGAGGGTAGAGGAGGGCTTAGAGGAGGGCTTAGAGGGTAGAGGAGGGCTTAGAGGAGGGGATAGAGGGTAGAGGAGGGCTTAGAGGAGGGGATAGAGGGTAGAGGAGGGCTTAGAGGAGGGGATAGAGGGTAGAGGAGGGCTTAGAGGAGGGGATAGAGGGTAGAGGAGGGCTTAGAGGAGGGGATAGAGGGTAGAGGAGGGCTTAGAGGAGGTGAGAACCACGCTAGATGATCGTGGAGGTGAGTGTGGGGGTGAGAGTGGGGGTGAGAGTGGGGGTGAGAGCCATGCCAGAAGATAGAGGAGAATACAGCCATGTTTGTTGATGAAGCTGGAGTGTATTCAGCCCAGTGAGAAACAGAGAGGCCTGTAAACTCATGATATACTGTGTGTGTCATACTCCAGGCTGATAAGTTCCAGATGTATGTGAACTACTGCAAGAACAAGCCAGACTCAACACAACTCATCCTGGAACATGCAGGATCCTACTTTGATGTAAGATGCAAATAATCTTTTTTTTATTCTAATTTGATCTGGGATCCTTTGAAGAGCAGATCACATTGGTTAAAGCTGTTGACCATGACCAACATGGCAAGACTAATATGCTGTTGTTTATTTTTCAGGAAATTCAACAGAGACACAGATTGGCCAACTCCATCTCCTCGTACCTCATCAAACCAGTGCAGAGAATAACCAAGTACCAGCTTCTATTAAAGGTTTGCACAACACTCTTCCCATATACACTACTCAGTCCAGCCTTTCATATAAGAATAGAGAGATAGTGAGTGTGTGTGTGTGTGTGTGACGTGTGTGTGTGTGTGATGTTCTGCAGGAGCTTCTGACATGCTGTGAAGAGGGGAAGGGAGAGATCAAGGACGGGCTGGAGGTGATGCTGAGTGTCCCAAAGAGAGCTAACGACGCCATGCACCTCAGCATGATGGAAGGTGGGTGTCACTGCACGACTGATACAGGAACACAGCGCTGGTCCTACCCAGGTTGGGAGTACACTACCATACCCGTGATAGGCTGGGAGTACACTACCATACCCATGATAGGCTGGGAGTACACTACCATACCCATGATAGGCTGGGAGTAAACTACCTACCCATGATAGGCTGGGAGTACACTACCATACCCATGATAGGCTGGGAGTAAACTATCATACCCATGATAGGCTGGGAGTAAACTACCATACCCATGATAGGCTGGGAGTACACTACCTACCCATGATAGGCTGGGAGTACACTACCATACCCATGATAGGCTGGGAGTACACTACCTACCCATGATAGGCTGGGAGTACACTACCATACCCATGATAGGCTGGGAGTACACTAGCTACCCATGATAGGCTGGGAGTACACTACTTACCCATGATAGGCTGGGAGTACACTACCTACCCATGATAGGCTGGGAGTACACTACTTACCCATGATAGGCTGGGAGTAAACTATCATACCCATGATAGGCTGGGAGTAAACTACCTACCCATGATAGGCTGGGAGTACACTACCATACCCATGATAGGCTGGGAGTACACTACCTACCCATGATAGGCTGGGAGTACACTACTTACCCATGATAGGCTGGGAGTACACTACCTACCCATGATAGGCTGGGAGTACACTACCATACCCATGATAGGCTGGGAGTACACTACCTACCCATGATAGGCTGGGAGTACACTACTTACCCATGATAGGCTGGGAGTACACTACCATACCTATGATAGGCTGGGAGTAAACTATCATACCCATGATAGGCTGGGAGTAAACTACCATACCCATGATAGGCTGGGAGTACACTACCTACCCATGATAGGCTGGGAGTACACTACCATACCCATGATAGGCTGGGAGTACACTACCTACCCATGATAGGCTGGGAGTACACTACTTACCCATGATAGGCTGGGAGTACACTACCATACCCATGATAGGCTGGGAGTAAACTACCATACCCATGATAGGCTGGGAGTACACTACCTACCCATGATAGGCTGGGAGTACACTACCATACCCATGATAGGCTGGGAGTAAACTACTTACCCATGATAGGCTGGGAGTACACTACCATACCCATGATAGGCTGGGAGTACACTACCATACCCATGATAGGCTGGGAGTACACTACCATACCCATGATAGGCTGGGAGTACACTACCATACCCATGATAGGCTGGGAGTAAACTACTTACCCATGATAGGCTGGGAGTACACTACTTACCCATGATAGGCTGGGAGTACACTACCTACCCAGGCTGGCAGTACAGCGCTGGTCCTACCCAGGCTGGGAATACAAGTGACACTAGAGTGGAAAATGTGTGTTGTCTGTACTGTGTTGGGCAGGGGTCACTAATTGGCTGACCGCGGTCCGGGTCCGGACCCAGGCGGTTCCCTATCCGGACCCGGACCTATAACCGATATATTATTATGGAATTAATTCATTTTGACGGAACGTTTCCATTTTAACCGGCACATCTTTTTGTTCCAACTAAATGTGGTTTCTATCTTACTTGTCCAATAGTCCAATCAGGAGCTTTAATAACTGTAATCACCATGACAACTCACTCACTGAAAGTTGGTTGCAACCTCTGGGTCAGGTTGTGTGTGTCATTCGCAACAACGCGGGCTAATCGATTTGTTAACAGTACCTGTTTCTTCCTTAGCGAAAAACATGGCGTGCTCTAAACCCGGCGAAAATCCAAATCCAAAAATATCTAATTTCAGACAAGTATGCATTTGTGCTGCCGGTGGGGCGCACAAAACTGATGTGTTTAATGAGACGGTTGCCCTTGTCAATAGTGGTAGCTAATGTGAAACTTCACTATCATGGCCGTGGGAACTAGGAGTGCTGTAGCAGCCCCTGACAGCACGAGAATTTCACCCCCGCGGCCCAGCCCCGCAGTAGCGGACTGGCCATCGGGAGCACCGGGAGAAGAATAACAATGGAAAACCAGGCTAAGAAACGTAAGGGTGGGGCTGAAACATTAAGAGACAAAAAGAAATCACCTTCACTAGACAAGGTTTTACCAATTGAAAAACGGCTATGTTCATTTTACATAAAGTTAAAAAAAACTACTTTGTGCTCAAATAAAGGCAAAAAAAAATGGTCTTGCGTGCTACGCGCGCTCGCATTAAGTATCCTAGCGTTCTCACGAACTAGCATCACATCAAACAGAATGTGCATGACCTATTTTTACTCCCAGTCCATCCCTACCGCCCCGCAACATTAAGAACCCCCCCCCCCCAGCAGCACCCCCCTGATTAAATATCCTATGTTCCCGCGGCTATGGTCACTATGACACAAAGCATGGACACTTTGAACAAAATTACCCCCAGAACTCTGAGGTAAGGACCAGAAAAACCATAATTGTTCCGGACCCTGGACTGAATGGAAATTTGGTTAGTGGACCTTTTGGGTTTCTAATTGAGTACCCCTGGTGTAGGGTTTAACAAGCCTGGAATGTAATGCAGTCCTTTAAGTAAACACTTTTATCCAAAGCGACGTATGGGGATAATTCAAACCTGACGATGCTTATCCAGCAGTCAAATGCTTTAACCACTGAGCTGTCCACATCACCGTGCTCCGTCTGTGCTGTGCGGAATGTCCACATCACTGTGCTCCGTCTGTGCTGTGCGGAATGTCCACATCACCGTGCTCCGTCTGTGCTGTGCGGAACAGGGTTTGATGGGAACCTGGAGTCACAGGGGGAGCTGATCGTTCAGGAGGCGTTCCAGGTGTGGGACCCCAAGACGCTGATCCGCAAGGGCCGCGAACGCCACCTCTTCCTGTTCGAGATGTCCCTGGTCTTCAGCAAGGAGGTGAAGGACTCGTCCGGCCGCAGCAAGTACCTCTACAAGAGCAAGCTGTTTGTGAGTAGGAACTTCAACGCTTTCTCGTGAATTGCCGGTGGTTTTGATACGGAGGTTGTTTAAGGATGGATGTCTCTGTGTTGACTCTCTAGATACATGATGGAAATGAAGTGGTTTGATTAATCTCTTCTAATGTACATAAAGTGGTTTGTTTATCTCGGTTTTGAACTGTGCACTTCTGATCATTGACCTGCTGTACTTTCTGTGTGCACCATGTTTACTTTGGATGAAAGCATTTGTAGATGAACAAAATGTAAACGTGGATGCAGAGGTTCTTTCAGGATAGCACGCCCTCTCTCTCTTCTATTTCTATATTCTCTCTGTGAATAACATATTCTGTTGTGTTTATTTTGCTGTTGATGCGCAGACCTCTGAGTTGGGGGTCACAGAGCATGTGGAGGGAGACCCCTGCAAGTTTGCCCTCTGGATGGGGAGGACCCCGTCCTCAGACAACAAGATTGTCCTCAAGGTAAATGCTAACATGCTAACATGCTAACCCCATCCTCAGACAACAAGATTGTCCTCAAGGTACATGCTAACATGCTAGCCCCGTCCTCAGACAACAAGATTGTCCTCAAGGTAAATGCTAACATGCTAACCCCGTCCTCAGACAACAAGATTGTCCTCAAGGTAAATGCTAACATGTTAACCCCGTCCTCAGACAATAAGATTGTCCTCAAGGTAAATGCTAACATGTTAACCCCGTCCTCAGACAACAAGATTGTCCTCAAGGTAAATGCTAACATGCTATTCCCATATTCAAACAAGATTGTCCTCAAGGTAAATGCTAACATGCTAACCCTGTCCTCAGAAAATAAGATTGTCCTCAAGGTAAATGCTAACATGCTATTCCCATCCTCAAACAAGATTGTCCTCAAGGTAAATGCTAACATGTCTACCCCATCCTCAGATAGCACAGTTGTCCTCAAGGTGAATGCTAACATGCTAACCCCATCCTCAGATAGCACAGTTGTCCTCAAAGTGAATGCTAACATGTTAACCCAATCCTCAGATAGCACAGTGGTCCTCAAGGTGAATGATAACAAGCAAACTCTATACAACAACCAATCCAAATGTCATTTGTGAGATGAAGCACTACCATAGTTCCTATTGAATCCTACAATGGTTGTTCCCACGACTTATTGTATTCATCTTTTATATATTTGAGTTAACACATTGTGAGTCATACAGCGTGTGCATTATGTAACTGCCATGGCAATGGTAAATGTGTCTGATGTAACAGCACTTCCTTGATCACTGTTGCTAAGGGCCCTCAAGATGGGTCTGTGATTCATGCTAAAGTAAGACGCAAGTCTTCACACACACACACACGATCTCACACACAGACACACTCTCTCTCACACACATACACACACACACACACACACACACATCTAAGAGTTCATCAAAATGAAGATTTAAGTGATTGAAAGAAACCCCAGCTGGTGAATCACGTGAAATCTAAACTGAAGTTTGGGTTGGGTCAAAAGTTTGACATTGTGTGTGTGTGTCTGTGTGTGTATGTTTGTGTGGTCTTGTTTAACCACTCTTGTGGTGACCAAATGTCCTCACAAGTAAAGTGAAACAATGCTTCAAGGGGTTTCAGAGTTAAGGTTAGAATTTGTGTTACATTAAGGGTTAGTGTATAGACATTTTTGAATGGGAGTGAATGGGAGGGCCCCACTAGGATATAAGAACAAACTTGTGTGTGTGTGTGTGTGTCTTCTCAGGCGTCCAGCCTAGAGAACAAGCAGGACTGGATCAAGCACATCCGTGAGGTGATCCAGGAGCGCACCATCCACCTGCGGGGGGCGCTAAAGGAGCCCATCCACATCCCTAAAGCCACTACCGCCAAGCACAACAAGGCCCGCAGGTTGGCCTCACCTCAGCTCATCTTTATTTATTTCCTGAGGGCAGTTTGGTTGCAGAACACAATAATATAACAACTAATCCCATACAACCAAAACAAACACATAAAACACTTCTAAAGTAAATGAATTTAATTATCTTCCCTCTAAACATTAGCTGACATTTTAAAGCAACACAGCAGCTTTTGGAGCACGAGTCAGAACAAATGTTGTCCTTATCTGACTTCAAACCCACACAGTTTCATTTTAGTCAGTTTAATCTTACCAGCCCGTACAGGTTGGATTTAGTTGTCCTGTGAGAGCCAGCTAGTTGGTATAGTTCAGTGGTTAGAGCATTTGACTGTAGATCAAGAGGTTGCAGGTTCAAACGCCCCCTGTACATTGCTTTGGATAAGAGCCTTTTTTTTTATAAACGCATCCTGATTCAGATAATTATTTGTATTTATACGTAACATATCAAAACTGTATCCTGATCCCCTGCCATGTTGCCATGGTGTTTGTTTGTTTGTTATTGTTTACCTGTTGTTGTTTACCTGTTGTTTACCTGTAGGGACGGAGAGGAGCTGGACAGCCAGGGCGAGGGCAGTAGCCAACCAGACACCATCTCCATCGCGTCCCGCACCTCGCAGAACACAGTGGACAGCGACAAGGTCAGCTAGCACACAGCACACCTCCAGTCTGCCACTCCCAGGCTGGTAGAGTACAGGTCAGCTAGCAGACAGCACACCTCCAGTCTGCCACTCCCAGGCTGGTACAGTACATGGAGCTTTTCTTTGTAGGAGACGATGGAGTGATTAGTTATGACTTCAGTGATATCTGATCGGTATGCATTGGCTGGCTGGCTGACTGACTGGATAGGCAACTGGCTGGCTGGACGGCTGGGTAGATGGATGGATAGATGAGGGTTTAGGTTGGTTTAGGTGCAGTTCCATGGGTGTATGTGAAGCCCTTTGTGACATTGCTTATAAAAAGGGCTAAAGAAATTAATTTGATTTGACAGCTAACTAACTGGCTGGCTGGACGGCTGGCTTGCTGGATGGATGGATGGATAGATACGGTCTTCCTATGCATGATCTAACTGAAACCCAGCAATTCATTTATGTACCCTGTAGTGGACAGTGGTTTTGGGGCGAGTGACTTTGCAGCCATTCTGCCCTTTTTATTTGGCTTCTGTTTGTCCAATTGAGGTACTGGATGTTTATTGGCCCCATAACATTTACGTCATGTAAAACGCCAATTCTGTCCCCTCAGAATAACATGTTGTCTGAAGGGATATTTCGAGACCTCAGTATCATGTCGCTGATTTCCTGCGTGCATCATGTCATGTGACTCCTCTGAGGCCTCAGTGTGAGGATCTCCGTGGGAACAGTAACCAGGCTTCAATCTGCTGCTAGCAGCACAGACGCTCTGCACTCCTACACACACATGGATGTACTCTACTGTGTTGTACCATACACACACATGCCACATATACACACACACCACATACCCACGCACCACATATACACACACACACACACACACACGCCACACACACAACACACATACATACACACACACTACACGCACACAGAACAGTCTGTTTCTTTAAGAGCTTCCCTGTTTCCATAGTGGAGCTATGTTGTGGTCTTGCTCTGCTCTCTTAATTGGAGACATTGGACACCAATTGAAGTACTGTACATGTGCTCTCCATCTGTGTGCCTGAAACAGTGCCCACCTCTGTCTGGTCTCCATCAACAACATGTAAACATGGTCAGGTCAGTTAGAGGTTAGAAGATAGCAACATCGAGAACATCAAGCATGTTCTGGATTTCATGCTGTGCTATTTCATGGCTCCTTTACTGTAACTGAGTGTTTGTCACTCTCTCCTTCTCTCTGTCTCTCTCACACACACACGTTTCCCTCTTTGCTCCGTGTGTTAAGTCACTCTCCATAGAGCCAGTGACCGTGAGTAGATGGACTTCTGTTGAATGTGAGAGAAAGAGAGAGAGCGCTAGAGAGAGAGAGCGCTAGAGAGAGAGAGCTAGAGAGACCTAGAGAGAGAGTGCTAGAGAGAGAGCGCTAGAGAGAGAGAGAGCTACAGAGAGACCTAGAGAGAGAGAGAGAGAGAGCTAGAGAGAGAGAGCTAGAGTGAGACCTAGAGAGAGAGAGAGAGCTAGAGAGACAGAGCTAGAGACATAGAGAGAGAGCTAGAGAGAGAGAGAGAGCTAGAGAGAGAAAGCTAGAGAGAGAGAGAGAGAGAGCTAGAGAGAGAGAGAGAGAGAGAGATAATGAGTGTTAGCAGCGACTCTCAGACAGCTCTCCTCTCTCTCAGAGGATGCTGTGTCTCTTTGCTAGAAACACCTCCTATCTCTCTGACGGATATCCTCATGTAGGGGCTGGTTCTGGGTCAGTTCACTCTCTATCTGACGGATATCCTCCTGTAGGGGCTGGCTCTGGGTCAGTTCACTCTCTATCTGACGGATATCCTCCTGTAGGGGCTGGTTCTGGGTCAGTTCACTCTCTATCTGACGGATATCCTCCTGTAGGGGCTGGCTCTGGGTCAGTTCACTCTCTATCTGACGGATATCCTCCTGTAGGGGCTGGTTCTGGGTCAGTTCACTCTCTATCTGACGGATATCCTCCTGTAGGGGCTGGTTCTGGGTCAGTTCACTCTCTATCTGACGGATATCCTCCTGTAGGGGCTGGCTCTGGGTCAGTTCACTCTCTATCTGACGGATATCCTCCTGTAGGGGCTGGCTCTGGGTCAGTTCACTCTCTATCTGACGGATATCCTCCTGTAGGGGCTGGCTCTGGGTCAGTTAGCTCCCGCTACAGCAGGCTGAAACACAGCCCAGGAGGCGGGAGTCACGGATACTGTCCTGTTGTGGTGTGTTGGTGGGCTGGAGCAGAGACAGACAGAGAGAGGGAGAGAGAGAGGGGAGGATGAAGGAATGGAGAGCAGAGGAGAGGATGGAGAACAGAGACTCAGGTTCTGTCAGTCAGCTGCTTAGCTCTCTGGCTTTGCCTCACTATCAGTGGGTACGTACAGCTATTTCTTTTACTATGTGTGAATCTTGATGTCCTTCTGCTAGCAACCTTACTTAGGTCATTATAATGGTTAGGATTTATCCGGTGAAACAGCACAATGGTGGTATTTTTCTTTGATAGCGAAATGATTGCAAAATGCTGTATTGAAGAAAATCTGGAATATTATGTAGACTTTGAGAACACACCAACTGTCACATCTACTGGATGTTTCCCAGTTCAACCCGTCTGACGTGAGTCATGTTCTCATGGCTCTCAGCCGTACGGTTCCTTTGTCTCCTGTATCGAGGCTGACAGACAGACCTTCTCTGAGTGGCTCTGACTCAACAGCCACTACAACGAGCTGGTGCAGTCAGGTTATAGCTTTCACATGTTGAACAGTCAGGTTATACAGTAACTATAACATGTTGCACAGTCAGGTTATACAGTAGCTGTAACATGTTGAACAGTCAGGTTATACAGTAGCTGTAACATGTTGAACAGTCAGGTTATACAGTAGCTGTAACATGTTGAACAGTCAGGTTATACAGTAACTATAACATGTTGGACAGTCAAGTTATGGCTTTAATATGTTGGACAGTCAGGTTATAGCTATAACATGTTGAACAGTCAGGTTATACAGTAACTATAACATGTTGGACAGTCAAGTTATGGCTTTAATATGTTGGACAGTCAGGTTATAGCTATAACATGTTGGACAGTCAGGTTATACAGTAGCTATAACATGTTGGACAGTCAGGTTATACAGTAGCTATAAAATGTTGGACAGCCAGGTTATACAGTAGCTATAACAAGACCATGCCAGTGTGCCCATGTAGAGCATGCCAGGGTGCCCATGTAGAGCATGCCAGTGTGCCCATGTAGAGCATGCCAGGGTGCCCATGTAGAGCATGCCAGTGTGCCCATGTAGAGCATGCCTTGCCAAGCATGAGGTTGGGCCCCTGGCCTTGGCCCCTGGGCATGTGTCTGCCCTGGTGGGCCCCTGGCCTTGGCCCCTGGGCATGTGTCTGCCCTGGTGGGCCCCTGGCCTTGGCCCCTGGCCTTGGCCCCTGGCCTTGGCCCCTGGCCTTGGCCCCTGGCCTTGGCCCCTGGCCTTGGCCCCTGGCCTTGGCCCCTGGCCTTGGCCCCTGGCCTTGGCCCCTGGCCTTGGCCCCTGGCCTTGGCCCCTGGCCTTGGCCCCTGGGCATGTGTCTGCCCTGGGAGTAGAATGATTGAGTGTGAGTTCCACAATGGTCTTGATAAAGGGTTTCTTCTTATTCTACGTCGCTTTGTAGGACAGAGTCTGCTAAATGATCACATTGCATTATTGTGAACGAGTCACGTGCTTTTATCACCAGATTACACTCTCCTGTACTGTTATCAATTTCAAGCTTTTTAAGTTGAGCACTAACACATTTCCATCTTTCTCTCTCTCCCTCTCACTCCCCCCTCCCTTTCTCTCTCTCCCTCTCACTCCCCCCTCTCCCTTTCTCTCTCACCATCTGTCTCTCTCTGTCTCATCTCTCACCCCATATCTCCCTCTCTCTCTTTCCTCCTCTCTCTTCTCTCTCTGTCTTGTCTCTCTCTCCCCGTGTATCCCTCCCCCTCCCTCTCCCCTCTCCCCTCTCAGTTGTCGGGAGGATGTGAGGTCACCGTGGTCATCCATGACTTCCTGGCGGGTGTCGGCGGCGGGGAGATGACAGTGCACCGGGGCCAGACGGTGGAGGTGGTGGAGCGCGTGCCGGAGCGCCCTGACTGGGTCCTGGTCCGCACCACGGAGCGCCTGCCACCCCAGGAGGGCATGGTGCCCTGCGCCTCGCTCTGCCTCGCCCACGCCCGCTCCAGTCTGGACATGGAGGGGCTCTTCAACCACAAAGGTAGGAGGAGCTAGGTGGGGGCACCTTTCACATGGCGTGGGGTAGAGGAGGCCTCTAGGACTTACACACGCACGCACACACGCACACACAATACACAGACCTGTACATGCATACACTCACAAGTACGCGCACACACACACATAGAGCCCAGCACAGCATTTTTCACACACACTCACATGCATGCACACACACACACACAGCCCACCATATCACACACACACCCACACACACATAAACACACTCACATGGATTAGAACAGGGCTACCTTTGTGCGCTCAGACTGTAAACTTCTCCAGGCTCAGGGGCCCCTCTCACCCTGCAGGTTCATGGCCCTCTGACAGTCTGATGTTTATATCAAAGAAATCTGCAACCAGAAAAAACATGCCATGTACTTTACACAACATGTAGTTCATTTGCTGTAAGAAAATTGCTAATACTCAAAACGTAGCCAGTAAGTGGTGACAGATGTTAGCCTGTACAGTTTATGAAGCCACCCTGTACAAATCCCGTAAAGCAGGTAAGAGAGGCTCACACCCAAACGTATGCTGGCAAGGGTGGAGCGTGTGCTACTTGTGTTACGGTAAAATGTTTTGCTTGTTTCTAAATGTTCCCTTGGAGCAGAGGAGGAGGCCTGACCTCTGAGCCGCCCACTCAGAACAAGAGGGAGGGAGGGATGGATGGTTAGATAGGAGAGAGAGAGAGAGAGAGAGAGAGAGAGAGAGAGAGAGAGAGAGAGAGAGAGAGAGAGAGAGAGAGAGAGAGAGAGAGAGAAACATCCCTGTGATGCAGCAGACTGGACTGAGGAGTAGATAAGATAGCTGGAGCCGCTCTGATACCTCTGACAGGATGTTGACATGGCATCACAGGTACTGTGAAACAGAACAGATGTGTCAATGTCCCGGGTGAGCCACAATTCTCCGAACAGCATGGATTCTCCTAAGGGACAGTCAGACAACTGCAAGTTCTGGCTGCTGGACTTGGGTAACATTTTAACAGATTTATCAGAGACAAAGTTATGTTTTTCAAAAATAATTAGTTAATTATTATTAATTAATGAATAACTGAATTTATCATCTCAACCGGCTGCCTTTGTGCTTCAAAGACATTACTTTTAAAGCAAGTTGTTTTACATATCGTCATTACATGCAAGCTGTATGCTACCTGTAAAGTTGTGCAACATTAGGGCCAACATTTGTATTTCTACACACCGATAGAGTGGTTATTGTTGAGAAAATTATGATTGGAAGCAATTCTATAAGTGCACTATGATTGATTAAAAAATCTGATTATATGATTGTGAGCAGATTAAAATGCTGTCAGAATGCACGTGTTGATGATCAGCGATGGGTGTGCTTGCTGTCGGATACCAGTCAGCTCCACTCATCTTCGTCTCTTCTCCAGAGAGGGAGCAGGAACAGGCATGTTAGGATTTAGGAAGGGTCACGCTAATCTAACCTCCAGATAATCTCTGCGTCTGTGAAAGGGGTGGGCAGATAATCTCTCTGGTATCATAACAAGTTAGTTTAGGGATGTTATAACAGTCTAGTTTGCTGTATGTTATCATAACAGTCTAGTTTGGTGGATCTTAGTTAGGATGTTAATTAGTTTGGTGGAGGTTTTAGCGACTGTTATTGTAACAGTTGTAATTGTAACAGTATTTGTGTGCTTGTGTACCTGTGTGTGTACTCTCAACACTTGTCTGTGTGTATATCTACCTTACTACACTTGTGTGATCTGGAAGGTCCTGTCTGTGTGTATATCTACCTCACTACCCTTGTGTGATCTGGAAGGTCCTGTCTGTTCTGTGCCAGCGGCTCTGGTGCCGGGGCTGTGACACAGCCAGCCTGCTTCATCAGGCTGCTCTGATCAGATCATCTTCTGATTCAAACAGAGCTGCTCTCTCTGTGCTCTGATCAGATCATCTTCTGATTCAAACAGAGCTGCTCTCTCTGTGCTCTGATCAGATCATCTTCTGATTCAAACAGAGCTGCTCTCTCTGTGCTCTGATCAGATCATCTTCTGATTCAAACAGAGCTGCTCTCTCTGTGCTCTGATCAGATCATCTTCTGATTCAAACAGAGCTGCTCTCTCTGTGCTCTGATCAGATCATCTTCTGATTCAAACAGAGCTGCTCTCTCTGTGCTCTGATCAGATCATCTTCTGATTCAAACAGAGCTGCTCTCTCTGTGCTCTGATCAGATCATCTTCTGATTCAAACAGAGCTGCTCTCTCTGTGCTCTGATCAGATCATCTTCTGATTCAAACAGAGCTGCTCTCTCTGTGCTCTGATCAGATCATCTTCTGATTCAAACAGAGCTGCTCTCTCTGTGCTCTGATCAGATCATCTTCTGATTCAAACAGAGCTGCTCTCTCTGTGCTCTGATCAGATCATCTTCTGATTCAAACAGAGCTGCTCTCTCTGTGCTCTGATCAGATCATCTTCTGATTCAAACAGAGCTGCTCTCTCTGTGCTCTGATCAGATCATCTTCTGATTCAAACAGAGCTGCTCTCTCTGTGCTCTGATCAGATCATCTTCTGATTCAAACAGAGCTGCTCTCTCTGTGCTCTGATCAGATCATCTTCTGATTCAAACAGAGCTGCTCTCTCTGTGCTCTGATCAGATCATCTTCTGATTCAAACAGAGCTGCTCTCTCTGTGCTCTGATCAGATCATCTTCTGATTCAAACAGAGCTGCTCTCTCTGTGCTCTGATCAGATCATCTTCTGATTCAAACAGAGCTGCTCTCTCTGTGCTCTGATCAGATCATCTTCTGATTCAAACAGAGCTGCTCTCTCTGTGCTCTGATCAGATCATCTTCTGATTCAAACAGAGCTGCTCTCTCTGTGCTCTGATCAGATCATCTTCTGATTCAAACAGAGCTGCTCTCTCTGTGCTCTGATCAGATCATCTTCTGATTCAAACAGAGCTGCTCTCTCTGTGCTCTGATCAGATCATCTTCTGATTCAAACAGAGCTGCTCTCTCTGTGCTCTGATCAGATCATCTTCTGATTCAAACAGAGCTGCTCTCTCTGTGCTCTGATCAGATCATCTTCTGATTCAAACAGAGCTGCTCTCTCTGTGCTCTGATCAGATCATCTTCTGATTCAAACAGAGCTGCTCTCTCTGTGCTCTGATCAGATCATCTTCTGATTCAAACAGAGCTGCTCTCTCTGTGCTCTGATCAGATCATCTTCTGATTCAAACAGAGCTGCTCTCTCTGTGCTCTGATCAGATCATCTTCTGATTCAAACAGAGCTGCTCTCTCTGTGCTCTGATCAGATCATCTTCTGATTCAAACAGAGCTGCTCTCTCTGTGCTCTGATCAGATCATCTTCTGATTCAAACAGAGCTGCTCTCTCTGTGCTCTGATCAGATCATCTTCTGATTCAAACAGAGCTGCTCTCTCTGTGCTCTGATCAGATCATCTTCTGATTCAAACAGAGCTGCTCTCTCTGTGCTCTGATCAGATCATCTTCTGATTCAAACAGAGCTGCTCTCTCTGTGCTCTGATCAGATCATCTTCTGATTCAAACAGAGCTGCTCTCTCTGTGCTCTGATCAGATCATCTTCTGATTCAAACAGAGCTGCTCTCTCTGTGCTCTGATCAGATCATCTTCTGATTCAAACAGAGCTGCTCTCTCTGTGCTCTGATCAGATCATCTTCTGATTCAAACAGAGCTGCTCTCTCTGTGCTCTGATCAGATCATCTTCTGATTCAAACAGAGCTGCTCTCTCTGTGCTCTGATCAGATCATCTTCTGATTCAAACAGAGCTGCTCTCTCTGTGCTCTGATCAGATCATCTTCTGATTCAAACAGAGCTGCTCTCTCTGTGCTCTGATCAGATCATCTTCTGATTCAAACAGAGCTGCTCTCTCTGTGCTCTGATCAGATCATCTTCTGATTCAAACAGAGCTGCTCTCTCTGTGCTCTGATCAGATCATCTTCTGATTCAAACAGAGCTGCTCTCTCTGTGCTCTGATCAGATCATCTTCTGATTCAAACAGAGCTGCTCTCTCTGTGCTCTGATCAGATCATCTTCTGATTCAAACAGAGCTGCTCTCTCTGTGCTCTGATCAGATCATCTTCTGATTCAAACAGAGCTGCTCTCTCTGTGCTCTGATCAGATCATCTTCTGATTCAAACAGAGCTGCTCTCTCTGTGCTCTGATCAGATCATCTTCTGATTCAAACAGAGCTGCTCTCTCTGTGCTCTGATCAGATCATCTTCTGATTCAAACAGAGCTGCTCTCTCTGTGCTCTGATCAGATCATCTTCTGATTCAAACAGAGCTGCTCTCTCTGTGCTCTGATCAGATCATCTTCTGATTCAAACAGAGCTGCTCTCTCTGTGCTCTGATCAGATCATCTTCTGATTCAAACAGAGCTGCTCTCTCTGTGCTCTGATCAGATCATCTTCTGATTCAAACAGAGCTGCTCTCTCTGTGCTCTGATCAGATCATCTTCTGATTCAAACAGAGCTGCTCTCTCTGTGCTCTGATCAGATCATCTTCTGATTCAAACAGAGCTGCTCTCTCTGTGCTCTGATCAGATCATCTTCTGATTCAAACAGAGCTGCTCTCTCTGTGCTCTGATCAGATCATCTTCTGATTCAAACAGAGCTGCTCTCTCTGTGCTCTGATCAGATCATCTTCTGATTCAAACAGAGCTGCTCTCTCTGTGCTCTGATCAGATCATCTTCTGATTCAAACAGAGCTGCTCTCTCTGTGCTCTGATCAGATCATCTTCTGATTCAAACAGAGCTGCTCTCTCTGTGCTCTGATCAGATCATCTTCTGATTCAAACAGAGCTGCTCTCTCTGTGCTCTGATCAGATCATCTTCTGATTCAAACAGAGCTGCTCTCTCTGTGCTCTGATCAGATCATCTTCTGATTCAAACAGAGCTGCTCTCTCTGTGCTCTGATCAGATCATCTTCTGATTCAAACAGAGCTGCTCTCTCTGTGCTCTGATCAGATCATCTTCTGATTCAAACAGAGCTGCTCTCTCTGTGCTCTGATCAGATCATCTTCTGATTCAAACAGAGCTGCTCTCTCTGTGCTCTGATCAGATCATCTTCTGATTCAAACAGAGCTGCTCTCTCTGTGCTCTGATCAGATCATCTTCTGATTCAAACAGAGCTGCTCTCTCTGTGCTCTGATCAGATCATCTTCTGATTCAAACAGAGCTGCTCTCTCTGTGCTCTGATCAGATCATCTTCTGATTCAAACAGAGCTGCTCTCTCTGTGCTCTGATCAGATCATCTTCTGATTCAAACAGAGCTGCTCTCTCTGTGCTCTGATCAGATCATCTTCTGATTCAAACAGAGCTGCTCTCTCTGTGCTCTGATCAGATCATCTTCTGATTCAAACAGAGCTGCTCTCTCTGTGCTCTGATCAGATCATCTTCTGATTCAAACAGAGCTGCTCTCTCTGTGCTCTGATCAGATCATCTTCTGATTCAAACAGAGCTGCTCTCTCTGTGCTCTGATCAGATCATCTTCTGATTCAAACAGAGCTGCTCTCTCTGTGCTCTGATCAGATCATCTTCTGATTCAAACAGAGCTGCTCTCTCTGTGCTCTGATCAGATCATCTTCTGATTCAAACAGAGCTGCTCTCTCTGTGCTCTGATCAGATCATCTTCTGATTCAAACAGAGCTGCTCTCTCTGTGCTCTGATCAGATCATCTTCTGATTCAAACAGAGCTGCTCTCTCTGTGCTCTGATCAGATCATCTTCTGATTCAAACAGAGCTGCTCTCTCTGTGCTCTGATCAGATCATCTTCTGATTCAAACAGAGCTGCTCTCTCTGTGCTCTGATCAGATCATCTTCTGATTCAAACAGAGCTGCTCTCTCTGTGCTCTGATCAGATCATCTTCTGATTCAAACAGAGCTGCTCTCTCTGTGCTCTGATCAGATCATCTTCTGATTCAAACAGAGCTGCTCTCTCTGTGCTCTGATCAGATCATCTTCTGATTCAAACAGAGCTGCTCTCTCTGTGCTCTGATCAGATCATCTTCTGATTCAAACAGAGCTGCTCTCTCTGTGCTCTGATCAGATCATCTTCTGATTCAAACAGAGCTGCTCTCTCTGTGCTCTGATCAGATCATCTTCTGATTCAAACAGAGCTGCTCTCTCTGTGCTCTGATCAGATCATCTTCTGATTCAAACAGAGCTGCTCTCTCTGTGCTCTGATCAGATCATCTTCTGATTCAAACAGAGCTGCTCTCTCTGTGCTCTGATCAGATCATCTTCTGATTCAAACAGAGCTGCTCTCTCTGTGCTCTGATCAGATCATCTTCTGATTCAAACAGAGCTGCTCTCTCTGTGCTCTGATCAGATCATCTTCTGATTCAAACAGAGCTGCTCTCTCTGTGCTCTGATCAGATCATCTTCTGATTCAAACAGAGCTGCTCTCTCTGTGCTCTGATCAGATCATCTTCTGATTCAAACAGAGCTGCTCTCTCTGTGCTCTGATCAGATCATCTTCTGATTCAAACAGAGCTGCTCTCTCTGTGCTCTGATCAGATCATCTTCTGATTCAAACAGAGCTGCTCTCTCTGTGCTCTGATCAGATCATCTTCTGATTCAAACAGAGCTGCTCTCTCTGTGCTCTGATCAGATCATCTTCTGATTCAAACAGAGCTGCTCTCTCTGTGCTCTGATCAGATCATCTTCTGATTCAAACAGAGCTGCTCTCTCTGTGCTCTGATCAGATCATCTTCTGATTCAAACAGAGCTGCTCTCTCTGTGCTCTGATCAGATCATCTTCTGATTCAAACAGAGCTGCTCTCTCTGTGCTCTGATCAGATCATCTTCTGATTCAAACAGAGCTGCTCTCTCTGTGCTCTGATCAGATCATCTTCTGATTCAAACAGAGCTGCTCTCTCTGTGCTCTGATCAGATCATCTTCTGATTCAAACAGAGCTGCTCTCTCTGTGCTCTGATCAGATCATCTTCTGATTCAAACAGAGCTGCTCTCTCTGTGCTCTGATCAGATCATCTTCTGATTCAAACAGAGCTGCTCTCTCTGTGCTCTGATCAGATCATCTTCTGATTCAAACAGAGCTGCTCTCTCTGTGCTCTGATCAGATCATCTTCTGATTCAAACAGAGCTGCTCTCTCTGTGCTCTGATCAGATCATCTTCTGATTCAAACAGAGCTGCTCTCTCTGTGCTCTGATCAGATCATCTTCTGATTCAAACAGAGCTGCTCTCTCTGTGCTCTGATCAGATCATCTTCTGATTCAAACAGAGCTGCTCTCTCTGTGCTCTGATCAGATCATCTTCTGATTCAAACAGAGCTGCTCTCTCTGTGCTCTGATCAGATCATCTTCTGATTCAAACAGAGCTGCTCTCTCTGTGCTCTGATCAGATCATCTTCTGATTCAAACAGAGCTGCTCTCTCTGTGCTCTGATCAGATCATCTTCTGATTCAAACAGAGCTGCTCTCTCTGTGCTCTGATCAGATCATCTTCTGATTCAAACAGAGCTGCTCTCTCTGTGCTCTGATCAGATCATCTTCTGATTCAAACAGAGCTGCTCTCTCTGTGCTCTGATCAGATCATCTTCTGATTCAAACAGAGCTGCTCTCTCTGTGCTCTGATCAGATCATCTTCTGATTCAAACAGAGCTGCTCTCTCTGTGCTCTGATCAGATCATCTTCTGATTCAAACAGAGCTGCTCTCTCTGTGCTCTGATCAGATCATCTTCTGATTCAAACAGAGCTGCTCTCTCTGTGCTCTGATCAGATCATCTTCTGATTCAAACAGAGCTGCTCTCTCTGTGCTCTGATCAGATCATCTTCTGATTCAAACAGAGCTGCTCTCTCTGTGCTCTGATCAGATCATCTTCTGATTCAAACAGAGCTGCTCTCTCTGTGCTCTGATCAGATCATCTTCTGATTCAAACAGAGCTGCTCTCTCTGTGCTCTGATCAGATCATCTTCTGATTCAAACAGAGCTGCTCTCTCTGTGCTCTGATCAGATCATCTTCTGATTCAAACAGAGCTGCTCTCTCTGTGCTCTGATCAGATCATCTTCTGATTCAAACAGAGCTGCTCTCTCTGTGCTCTGATCAGATCATCTTCTGATTCAAACAGAGCTGCTCTCTCTGTGCTCTGATCAGATCATCTTCTGATTCAAACAGAGCTGCTCTCTCTGTGCTCTGATCAGATCATCTTCTGATTCAAACAGAGCTGCTCTCTCTGTGCTCTGATCAGATCATCTTCTGATTCAAACAGAGCTGCTCTCTCTGTGCTCTGATCAGATCATCTTCTGATTCAAACAGAGCTGCTCTCTCTGTGCTCTGATCAGATCATCTTCTGATTCAAACAGAGCTGCTCTCTCTGTGCTCTGATCAGATCATCTTCTGATTCAAACAGAGCTGCTCTCTCTGTGCTCTGATCAGATCATCTTCTGATTCAAACAGAGCTGCTCTCTCTGTGCTCTGATCAGATCATCTTCTGATTCAAACAGAGCTGCTCTCTCTGTGCTCTGATCAGATCATCTTCTGATTCAAACAGAGCTGCTCTCTCTGTGCTCTGATCAGATCATCTTCTGATTCAAACAGAGCTGCTCTCTCTGTGCTCTGATCAGATCATCTTCTGATTCAAACAGAGCTGCTCTCTCTGTGCTCTGATCAGATCATCTTCTGATTCAAACAGAGCTGCTCTCTCTGTGCTCTGATCAGATCATCTTCTGATTCAAACAGAGCTGCTCTCTCTGTGCTCTGATCAGATCATCTTCTGATTCAAACAGAGCTGCTCTCTCTGTGCTCTGATCAGATCATCTTCTGATTCAAACAGAGCTGCTCTCTCTGTGCTCTGATCAGATCATCTTCTGATTCAAACAGAGCTGCTCTCTCTGTGCTCTGATCAGATCATCTTCTGATTCAAACAGAGCTGCTCTCTCTGTGCTCTGATCAGATCATCTTCTGATTCAAACAGAGCTGCTCTCTCTGTGCTCTGATCAGATCATCTTCTGATTCAAACAGAGCTGCTCTCTCTGTGCTCTGATCAGATCATCTTCTGATTCAAACAGAGCTGCTCTCTC